>NW_003314405.1:20281-194960 GCF_000143415.4 Selaginella moellendorffii | reverse complement strand
TCTCAAGCAATGTTCTGAAGAAGGAGAGTTATTAATGTCCCCAGAAACTTTATACTTGGCAGGATTGTTAAACACCAAGCCTTACAATCAAATAATCACCTCTTTAACCAATTGGCTTAAAATGTAAAAGATAAAATCTTAACAAGGATGGAACCAATTTTTATATGAGATCATCAAGGAATAATGCAGTTGAAATGGATATGGTATAGGGGAATCTTAACATTACATGAGACGTTGATGTAAAAGTCTAAAGTGGTTTTGTTTTAAATTAAAAGAGATACAATACTTTTAAATCATAAACAGAGGCCATGACTATGGAAAGAAGCACCTGAGCAGCAGGCTGCATAGCGAGAAAATCTGTCAACTTTGAAGACAAGAACTTAGCTTAGATACGAAGAGCTCTTACTTGCTAATGATAGAGCTACTGAAAATTTTACACAAACACGAGGAAATAACACATCGTCTATCAGCTTATTTGACACAAATAAAAAGATTGATTCCAACGTAGGCCTGGAATCCACTAGAGTGTCAAGAGCTTCCGAGGCTAAGGAGAGATAAGTTTGTCCAATGCTGCCCCGCTTTGCAAAGTATCTGACTGGGAACAAACGAAGACCATGATCATCTCCGGTGGCACTTCTTTAAAATTCCTAACCCTAAAAAGCGAAGGCTAGGGCGAAGATGGAGGAGGTCAGTCTCCTGGGTCTCCTTCGCTCCACGCTTCCAGAGGCCGAGTATCACTCCTTCGCCCATCGTTGCGCCCCACCGGAGCGGCCCTTGATCGCGCCGGATCCTCCAGGCGGCTACCAGCCATGGCCGCAGTTTCTCCACCAGGCCGCCGCCCACCTCCACTCCACTCGCGACACCGAGGAGCCATCCTTTCGCCCTCCTCTTCGATTCCCCGGCCCCATCGCTAGCGAGCAAGGCGTGCGCAGCCTCATCTACATGTACTGGACGATCCCAGTGGAGCAAATGGGTGCTCACATCAAGAGCCTGGGCATCACCTCCGACTCCCTCAGCTTGGCTTCGCACGACTACCTGGGCGATCTCATGGGATGGCCCGACTACGTCGTCTTCTCCGGATCCGGGGACGAGAAGGCTCAGCGTTGCAGCAAGGTGATCGTCGAGGCCAAGTCGCAGCAGGCCATCCCGGGATCTCCATCCGCCAAGGAGCTCATCGCCTCCACGAACGCACAGATTGTCAACGCCTTGAGGCAGATGTATGCCTACCTCTTCATCGCTAGCGTGTATGGCATTGGGTCCGGCTATGGCGTCCTCACCACCTTCAGTAGCACCTGGTTTTGTAAGCTGGCGGGCGATGCCATGCTCGTCTCGGATCCAGTCCGTTCCGTGGACGCCATGCCCAGCTTCTATGCGTGCTTGTGGTACTTGCTGAGCTACCTTGTCTATCGGGAGCCAGTTTCCGAGCCTCCGCAAGGGTGCCCGTGCTGCCAGGAATTCAAGCCTGAGTTGCTGCTGTCTGGGGTGCCTCTGGGGGATTCCATTGCCGGGAGGTGTAGCATCTTCTCCTATGGTGATTTTGAAGAGCTGGGTGTGTGTGTGCAAGTCGGAGAGCATTTCACTGCATCTCAAGCAACGTTCAGGGGCCAAGGAGTTACTATCAAGTATTTGGATCTGTCTCAAAAACCTTGCTACCTTGAGTTTTTTGCTCGAGAGATCCATGCTTTCAATGGGTTACTGCGGGGCTTGCAAGGGGGATGTGTGCCAGAGCTTATAGATTATGGGTTTTATCATGTGGGTATGATATTTATGCTTGTTTTTAAAGGTAGGATGGAGCCAATCTTATGGGATCATCAAGGAGAAGTTAGTGCAGCTGAAATGGCATTAGAAACACTTCATTCTAAAGGGCTTGTGCATGGGAATCTTAGTACTACCAGTTTTTATGTTGATTTTGGTGAGGAGGAAAATGGTTTGGTTAAAGTGAGACTTACTAATTTAGAAGGTGTTCATGTTTCAACTGCTGATGGTGAGATTAACCTTGAAGATGAAGAGTTTGGAAAAATACTTATGGAAAATTAACATGTTATTGTAAATGATATTTGATAAGACATTTTCACGAATATACTTTGATTTGTGTAAGAATTATAACAATATATTGTGCTCATTGTAAATTTGACAATAATTTCTTCTAAATAGTCTATAAAATTATAGGAATATGCTAGATATAAAGGTGGAAATTAAAAGATGTTTAATAAAAATATCTTTACCCAAAACTAGCAAAGATAAGAGTTTAAAAAAAAAAATTTTACAAATATATTTCTAAAAAATATTCAGAAGGCTAATTAAATAAAAATATATATAAATAATTTGCTACACTTGTAAGAACACTTGGTTTGCTTTATTTTGAAGCAATAGCATACATACATGAGATTTCCAAGCAATAACACATTGTAGACTAAATATTTCTTAACTTAAAGTGATTTTTATCTCCATGATAGAGCCTAGTTTTGAGATGAGAAAATTCTTTTACACACAAAGATATCAAAGAGGTATGAAATTATTTTGCTCTAATAATTTTTCAATTTTTATTTTGTATCATACTTTCCAAATGTTGCTCAAATGTAAGCTCATGGGAAGAAGAAACAGAATTATGAAATCTTCTTCTAAAGCATGTAAATTTGTCACAGGCTCCCTTTGGAAATCATCTTGTGTTCATTTATTTTTTTTCATCACTCAAAGCTTTTGAACTAGCCAGAATTTCAAGCTAAGATCCACCACAGCATTTTGCATGGTGCTCGCACTTGTAATGACTGCCCTTCACAATCACTCTCACCACAACGATCGTCCATGCTCTCTTCCAGTGCTATGCATTTGATAATTTTGCCACTCAAGCTGTATTATCACTCGTCAAAGTTCTCCATTTTGATCAACAGTTTTCATCTTTTTTCTTCCTTTAATTACTCTTATATATCGCGCATCACGGCGACCTGACGGTAGTGGATGTCATCCGCTTCGGGTCCACAGCGAACTCCTGTATCAAGCTCTCCCTATATACTTGAAAGCGCGGATAAACCATTGTGCTGGAACGATGGTCACCAACCTATCGCAGAACTTTGAGCAGCAGACGAAGCTTTACTACCCAGCTCGCGGATGCGATCATGGAGAAGTTTCTTGCGGATTTCAGAGATCTCTGAAGAGTACTACCTGTCCGAGGACCATACTTGCCAAATCCTCTCTCTTTAGCCTCCAACTTAGGGTTTTTAGAGCAGCGCTTCTGGGTAGATAGTCGCGATGGCGCTTCAAGGGTGATGGATGCTTCTGTGATGCTGTGATGCTGACCCTGCATGAGCTCTTTCAAACAAGAGTTCCAAGGGTTGTGTACAGGCCCGGAAGAGATCTCCCCACAGACAGGGTCACAGATTCAGTCTACAAGCGAGATCCGGCTTCTGGATATCATGTATGGGACTCATTCCTAGACGAGGCAAGGGCATTTTGTGCCAATTCGGTGGATTCTCTCCCGGTGTTTGACCACCCTTTCCCTGTGGGACTCGGAGAGATCTCCTGTGAAGAAGGTGTGCGACACAACATCTATGCGTTCTTCACACGGACCCTGGTGGAGATGAACAGGGAGAGGCGCCGACGCGATCCAACAACGCCCGTGATCTTGTTTGCTGATGGATCGGCCGCAGTCATGATCGGGCATCCGGATTTCCTTCACATAGGGGCCGGAGATGAATTCTTCGCGTGCACCGAAGCGAAGAAGGAGGGTGCTTTGCCAAGCACTCTACGTGGTCAAGAATTCGCTCGGCTTGCTCAACAGGAGCCACGACAGCATCGAAAGATGTTAAGCCAAGTGAACGGCTATCTATGGGATAATCGCACCATGCATTGTGGGTATGGTGCGATCACCAACTGTAACGCTTGGTGGTTTATAAAAGTGACTCCAACCAGTGCCCTCTATGTTTCGGATCCTGTTACGTGTGATGCTGTGCCTGGAGCAAATAACATCAGCTTGCACCAAGCTTTGTGGTTTTACCACGAACTCATGTGCCAGAACACTCTCCCTCAAGATCCTCCTCCTCCAAGTGACAGTGGTGGAAGCAGTGGAGGTGAATCCTCTAGGGGCAAGAGAAGATGGGATCCTCCTGTTTACTCTATTATCCCACGACAAAAAAGCATGCGCATTGGAGGATCTAGTGCTGGGGGAAGTGCTAGAGTGGCTAATAGGTTTTTGATGAAGAAGCTATATAGCTTATGTGAAGCTCTAGGAATATCTTCAAATCTTGTGAAGGGGTATTTCCAAATACTTGAAGCTCATGAGCATGAGGTGCTACAGTTGATTGAAGCTGAAAGGGAGCAACATGTTTTCAGAGGGAAACTCAAGGGAGATGACGTTGTTATCAAATGGTCTGATACCACAAAGTTTGAGGAAAGAGTTACTAAGTACCTTCGTGAGCTACATGCATATGCATTACTTCGAGATTTGCAAGGGATATGCATTCCACGATTATGGGGAGCTGGATTTATAGCTGAAGGTTTAAACTTCTTTCTAGCTATGCAAGACAGTGGTGGGATCTCGATTGATAGGGAACCACATCTTCAAACCCAAGAAAAGTTTGAGGAGGCTTTGGTACGTCTGGATGCTATTCACGCGAGAGGTTTCATTCATGGAAAGATTCAGCCTGCAAGCATATTAGTAACACGTGATGACGAGATTCGGTGGATTGCACTCTCTGAATCTAGACCAGGAAGTGCGCAAGAAATGGTCGAGGAGAGGGCTCAAATGCAACGGTTGATTCCAAGATCATAGGCAAATTGTTCTTTTCTTGTATTAAAACTGTTCATTCATTTTTTGTACTCCAGTTAAAATTGTTCCTTTCACCATCTTTTCTTTGTATTCCAGTATCTTTGAAAAAATCTCAACCTGCAAGCACGCAGGCAATCAATCGTAACGCCTTGACTTCTCTGTCCCATAGTCGTACTAATGTCTGATCTTTCCTTGTTGGTGTCTCTTGAATCACGATTCATAGAGTTACTGGGTAGCTCTGATTCACATAGTGTTCATAGAGGATCATTACTTGTTCCCAAACGCATACCGCACGCTCATCCTCAGCGTCGTCTTTCGTAACACACAAGTTTATCTCCTGAATGGGAAACACGGACGTCAAAGATAAGAAAGAACGCTCCCTGGCAAATTATTGTGTCAAAAAAGAGTATAAAGTCAGGAAGACACTTCACATAATACAACACATCGTACACAGTGGCATCGATCTTTGTACGTAGTGCTCTTACACCTTCCAAGGTGCAAGTTTCGACAGCTGCTTCACCTCCCAGCTTGAGATGTCTCCTCTACTGCAAAGACACGAATTAAAAAGCTCATGAAATTACAGTGATGGCACCTGGCATGTGATGAGCTGCGAGTGTCTCTGATATTTGGTGAGATGCTTCTCGGCTAACATCACAGCTGTGCTTCGAAATGTACCACCATCATCTACCAAATTGGCCTCTTCCAGCCTTTGGCGGATTCCATGGACCATAAACACCATTGAAGCTCAGAAAAGATCAAAAAAGAAAACAAACCACTAGCCCCATCAAATGGTAGGCATTTCCAAAGTAAGGATAAACCTTATCATTGTATCCTCTATGTTGTTAAGAGCTTCTATGCACATGTTCAAAGTCTGTCTTTGTTATAAACTTGCCAGTTTTCAACCTTGCCTTTATTATTCATGTAGTTGTGGAATAGGACAGCCATCACAAGGTAAGTGCCATATTGTTGAGAGGTGTTGTTCTTCATGTCCTCCCACTTATGCTTTTAAGCTGGCATTGGTGGTTTCAGCCACCCCAATGTTCATCAACTGTGCAGACTGTAGCAAAGAGGGGAGCTCCAAGGCCATCCTTGATCTTCCTCATTTTTTTCTTTAATGTATTTGTCAGACTGTTGAAAAGCTCTACACCATCTGTCAACTTTTTGATTAATGTATAATACCTCATCATGTTTTTTTGCTTTTATATTTGATTTAAATAAGTATCAACTTTGTCTATTAATTCCAACCATCTATTTGTAATCTCAGTCGCTACTGCCAATTTGGTGTAGGTATATGGTTTAATGCTTTATTAATCTCTTACTTAAGTTGTTAAGAATATAGAAGTGTTCATTGTCAGAATGAGAACAAGTTTAAACTCTTGATAACATCTTTCTGCTTTGCACAAGGATATTCAGTCTCTAATCTTGATGTTCGAATTAATAGAGGTGGTTGCAATCCATGTCGTGGGGAGTTCGCTTTGGGCCCGAGGCCGTGAGAGACAAGATCGACTTTCTGATGAGCATGGACATCCACTACCGGCACGTCGCGGTGATGCTCAAGGCCGAGCCACACATCCTCCAGGTTGACAATGCTGTGCTCAAGCAGAAGCTCGACTTTCTCTTCAAGGGGATGAAGCTGGACGTGGAGGAGCTGCTCAAGTGCCCGGCCTACCTGAGCAAGAAGAGCATGGATAGAGTGAAGATCCGGTGGAAGGTGCTGTCCTTGCTCAAGTCCAGAGGGATCATCCAAAGGATCCATCTCAAGGACATGGTCACTTTACCCAGGAAATGGTTCGTGGAGACCTTCGTGTTCAAGTATCCCGATTGTGGAAGGGTCGACTATGGCGAACGATCGGCGTTGAAGCAAGCTCGTGCGGAAGCTAGAGGGGAGAGATCAACGTCATACTACTAGTCACAGGTATTTCCATCTATTGTTTGGAGCTAGCTCAGTTTTTTAGTTTTACAGGTGCTCTTTACAAGCACTAGCAACGCAAGACAGGCTCACATCTGACTTGTAAGTGAATTGTGAGCTCTATAATTCAAGTTTTCAACTTTGCTCACAGGTCTCCTTGCGAGTTGAGAGCTCTTCGTATCTCGTAAGATGATGCTGTGTTCTTGTCCTGTTTGGAATCAGAATCGAAGTTAGCTGTGTGCTTCTTTTCATTGTCATGAGATGCATGGCAAACTTATACTTATTGGGATCTCTGTTTACCACATCTTCTTCAGTGGATTGAACTTGTTTTCAGGCCATGGATCGTCCGAAAACCTTGGATCCACAGCTGGCTTCTAAGAGGCGTACATCAAAACAAGAAAGAAAATTTACCAGGTAGCGTCACACGTCAAGAGTTTCGTCTTCCTCTCAACACCGCTGTTTGCTGTTTGTGCACTTGCTCTAGCTCTAGGGAGTACGATATCTATGTGCTTAGCAGCAGCTTCGGTTTCTCCACACAAGTCTTACACAACTCTTGTGATAAACCAATAGAGAAACTTGTCATGTTCGCGAGCAATATGGATTGAGTTACAAGCTGTTACCAGCTGTTTTGAACATAAGTGACAAAAAAATTTGTTAGTATGTACATTGTGTTTTCCACTGCTAAATATTTCTGAATTCTATAAATTAGAAGGAAAAGAAATAATGAAAGAAGCATTCTCTGAAGTGTTTTGTGATGGCTAACTCAAGCGTCACAATGCTATGCATTTCTCTTGTGGTCTTGTCTGCTGGATTAGTATCTTATGCTCGGACAGAAGGTACATATTTATTATTATTAATGGCTAACTTGCTTTGCTCAGATTTATCAAATCTTAGAGACGCCTCTAAACTCTTTTGTGATCGCTGCCAACAAACAAACAACGAAGTGTATTGTGCATTCTGTAATGCAATCAAAAGTGGTTCAACTCCAAGCAAAACTTTGGATGAAGATGAGTCTGTGCCTTATGTGACAAGTGGTGTTGCCATGGATACATATGTGACCTCACCACTTGAAAAAGATCCACAGTAAGGAGTTTCTTTTGGAAGACTAATAACAAATATTCTGTGCAAAATATGCAGGTCAATTTCTGCCAAGAAAGAGAGCAAGGATTCTGGCAGCTACTTCTGTAAGATTTTTTGTGGCAGTGGTACCATCTTCTCAAGTAAACAATGTAGAGCTTGCCCCGCTTCAGCTCCATCTCCAGCACCATCTTCCAACCATCACTAAAATATCTATACTGTTGAACTAAATAATTTAATAACAAAATGAATTTACTCCTTTCTGGTCCATTATCCTGCAGCAAATCTCAAGAGTATTTAAGGCACAAGGCAATGGAGGAGCACTTGCACCACCATGCTTGCTCCTGGAAATGTCATCTTCACTTAATCCTCCATGTATTTATTATAGAGAACATTGGCAATATTTCTCAATTCATTACAAAGATTTAAATAGCATTTGTGAATTCCTTAGTCTTGTGAAATGCACTTATGCCGAGAGCTTATATTTACTAATAAGGGCATTTGGTCAAAGTTGAATTGAGTTCAACTCAACATAAGTCAACTCAAGTCAATGCAGTTAATTATACAAAGGAAATTTAAGTTGAAAAAATGATGATTCTGACCAACTTTATAATATTGAAACTGAGTCAAGAGTTTATACTAGATTAAATCATTTAAAAAGAGAATCTATCTTTTCAAAAGTTATATTGTTTTACTATGAACTACTTTTACAATTGTCACATTTTGATTTTCTTGTATTAATCAAGAAATACAAGTTGAAACATTTTGATGGCTAGACATTATTAATGTATGCCAATCAATGCAATCTACATTTACATATTATTCCTTCATTTGCAAGATTTTTCTAGAGTTATTGAAAAGATGGGAAGCAAAAAATATTAAAAATCTATAAGTAAGATTTGTGCAAAGGAATATAAGAATATTAATTTCATTTCACTGTCACAATCTCCATTTAGGAATGTGAAAACCATTATCACCATTGATAAAATACTTCTATTATTTCTAAAACAACACTCTAGAGTAATAGAAATGAAAAAATAAATAGTATAATAGAAAGTATTAAAAAATCTACTCCATTGAACATTTTTGGCATTTGTAATTTATATATTGTGAGGGCCAAGTATTCGGCATCGTAGCCGTACACTTGGCCCTCACAATATCAATTTATATAAAAAATTTACTTATATTGCAATCCTCCTATATGAGAAGAATAAAGTATATTTTCATAGTGAATCCTCATTAGGAATTTTCAAAAGTCATTTATAATGGCACACTTTTGTAAGTAACCAAAAAAGAACAATGATCTTTAAGAGTTTAAATATAAAAGGAAAGAGCTCATGAATAAAGTATTTCAAGACATTGAAATACTTAGAATATTTAAGGTTAATCATCTTTAGGTTTGAATAGTATTAAGCTAAATGCTCCTATAATGTCCAAATTCAAAAACTTACATTTGGGTTTTAAGTCAGACTTTTTGGTTGGCTAAAAGAATTATATTATATATTAAAATTAATATCTAGTGGTTCAATTTGCATTTGGTATCATAAGTGGTATTGGGTTTAACATTTAATAATCCAATTTACTCAGATTGGGCTTGCCTCAAGGGGTAGAGTATCAAAAGAGTGAGGTTTTTAAGATAGCTGCAACTTTCAACTTTCATTCATAAAGGCATAAACTTGCAAGGAAGCATAATAGATTATAAGTAATTAAAGAAAATAACTCAATAAATCATTTATAAAAGTTTATATATAAAAGGAAAGGGCCATGAATAAAAGTGTATACCCTTTTTGAATCAGTTAAGGGTTTGGGATATTTTGGGTTTGATGAGTAGTATGGGCTAAATGACCTTTTAGAATGTTTAAATTCATAAGTATAAAACTTAGATAACATGTAATTGCATTTTGCCATAAAATATATATAATTGAGCATATCCAAAAATGAGTATCCCAAAATTGAAGAAATTCATAATCACTATATTAAGCTAAAGAAACACCATTCAAAATAAATTAATTAGAGATTATTGAATAAATGAATCTAGATTAAGTTGCTTCAATTTGTAACTTAAGATAGTGATAAAAAGAGTAGAAAATTATGTAGAAGAGTTAATTTAGAAGCAAGAGGAATCAAAAAGAGTTTGATGATGAAGGTCAAATGCAAAATCTTTATAAGAGTGCAAGTTAATTATATTAAATAAAATTATTATCTTTTTCATTTATTGTCTTTGAGTAACATATAATCACAAACTAAAAACAGAATAGTGATTATGACAACTAAGGGTGATGGATAGAGCCAATTTTATGGGATTATCAAGGAGAAGTTAATGCACTGAAATGACATTACACACATTTCATTCTAAAGGGTTTGTGCATAGGAATTTTAATACTATTAGTTTTTATATTGATTTAAAATGGTTTGGTTAAAGTGAGACTTGCTAATTTGGAAGGTGTTCATATTTCAATTGAAGATGGTGAGATTAACTTTGAAGATAAAGAGTTTGGAAAAATACTTATGGAAAATTAACATCTTATTGTAATTAATATTTATAAGAAGGTTTCACAAATATACTTTAATATGTGTAAGAATTTTAGTAATATATTGTAAATTTTGACAGTAATTTCTTCTAAATAGTCTATAAAATTATAGGAACATGCTAGATAGAAAGGTGGAAATTAAAAGATGTTTATTAAAACTCCCTTTACCCAAAACTAGCATTAACCTAAAAGATAAGAGTTTTAAAAAAATATTTTTTACAAATATATTTATAAAAATAATTTGCTGCACTTAATTTGCTTTATTTGGAAGCAATATATGTCAGATTTCGAACCAATAACATACTGTAAATTAGAAATTTCTTAACTTAAAGTGAATCTTTCCTTCATGATAAAGCTTGGTTTTGAGATGAAAAAATACTTTTACACACAAAAATATTAAAGAGGTATGAAAGTTTAGATTTTTGCTCTTCAAAGCTCATGGTAAAAAGAAACAGACTTTTCTTCTAAAAACACTTCCACCAAATGTAAATCTTTTTGTCACAGGCTCCCTTTGGAAATCATCTTGTGTTCATTTATTTTTTTTCATCACTCAAAGCTTTTGAACTAGCCAGAATTTCAAGCTAAGATCCACCACAGCATTTTGCATGGTGCTCGCACTTGTAATGACTGCCCTTCACAATCACTCTCACCAGAACGATCGTCCATGCTCTCTTCCAGTGCTATGCATTTGATAATTTTGCCACTCAAGCTGTATTATCACTCGTCAAAGTTCTCCATTTTGATCAACAGTTTTCATCTTTTTTCTTCCTTTAATTAATCTTATATATCGCGCATCACGGCGACCTGACGGTAGTGGATGTCATCCGCCTCGGGTCCACAGCGAACTCCTGTATCAAGCTCTCCCTATATACTTGAAAGCGCCGACAAACCATTGTGCTGGAACGATAGCCACCAACCTATCGCAGAACTTTGAGCAGCAGACGAAGCTTCACTACCCAGCTCGCGGATGCGATCATGGAGAAGTTTCTTGCGGATTTCAGAGATCTCTGAAGAGTACTACCTGTCCGAGGACCATACTTGCCAAATCCTCTCTCTTTAGCCTCCAACTTAGGGTTTTTAGAGCAGCGCTTCTGGGTAGATGGTCGCGATGGCGCTTCAAGGGCGATGGATGCTTCTGTGATGCTGTGATGCTGACCCTGCATCAGCTCTTTCAAACAAGAGTTCCAAGGGTTGTGTACAGGCCCGGAAGAGATCTCCCCACAGACAGGGTCACAGATTCAGTCTACAAGCGAGATCCGGCTTCTGGATATCATGTATGGGACTCATTCCTAGACGAGGCAAGGGCATTTTGTGCCAATTCGGTGGATTCTCTCCCGGTGTTTGACCACCCTTTCCCTGTGGGACTCGGAGATATCTCCTGTGAAGAAGGTGTGCGACACAACATCTATGCGTTCTTCACACGGACCCTGGTGGAGATGAACAGGGAGAGGCGCCGACGCGATCCAACAACGCCCGTGATCTTGTTTGCTGATGGATCGGCCGCAGTCATGATCGGGCATCCAGATTTCCTTCACATAGGGGCCGGAGATGCATTCTTCGCGTGCACCGAAGCGAAGAAGGAGGGTGCTTTGCCAAGCACTCTACGTGGTCAAGAATTCGCTCGGCTTGCTCAACAGGAGCCACGACAGCATCGAAAGATGTTAAGCCAAGTGAACGGCTATCTATGGGATAATCGCACCATGCATTGTGGGTATGGTGCGATCACCAACTGTAACGCTTGGTGGTTTATAAAAGTGACTCCAACCAGTGCCCTCTATGTTTCGGATCCTGTTACGTGTGATGCTGTGCCTGGAGCAAATAACATCAGCTTGCACCAAGCTTTGTGGTTTTACCACGAACTCATGTGCCAGAACACTCTCCCTCAAGATCCTCCTCCTCCAAGTGACAGTGGTGGAAGCAGTGGAGGTGAATCCTCTAGGGGCAAGAGAAGATGGGATCCTCCTGTTTACTCTATTATCCCACGACAAAAAAGCATGCGCATTGGAGGATCTAGTGCTGGGGGAAGTGCTAGAGTGGCTAATAGGTTTTTGATGAAGAAGCTATATAGCTTATGTGAAGCTCTAGGAATATCTTCAAATCTTGTGAAGGGGTATTTCCAAATACTTGAAGCTCATGAGCATGAGGTGCTACAGTTGATTGAAGCTGAAAGGGAGCAACATGTTTTCAGAGGGAAACTCAAGGGAGATGACGTTGTTATCAAATGGTCTGATACCACAAAGTTTGAGGAAAGAGTTACTAAGTACCTTCGTGAGCTATATTCATATGCATTACTTCGAGATTTGCAAGGGATATGCATTCCACGATTATGGGGAGCTGGATTTATAGCTGAAGGTTTAAACTTCTTTCTAGCTATGCAAGACAGTGGTGGGATCTCGATTGATAGGGAACCACATCTTCAAACCCGAGAAAAGTTTGAGGAGGCTTTGGTACATCTCGATGCTATTCATGCGAGAGGTTTCATTCATGGAAAGATTCAGCCTGCAAACATATTAGTAACACGTGATGACGAGATTTGGTGGATTGCACTCTCTGAAGCTAGACCAGGAAATGCGCAAGAAATGGTCGAGGAGAGGGCTCAAATGCAACAGATGATTCCAAGATCATAGACAAATTGTTCTTTTCTTGTATTAAAACTGTTCATTCACCATCTTTTTTTTGTACTCCAGTTAAAATTGTTCCTTTCACCATCTTTTCTTTGTATTCCAGTATCTTTGAAAAAATCTCAACCTGCAAGCACGCAGGCAATCAATCGTAACGCCTTGACTTCTCTGTCCCATAGTCGTACTAATGTCTGATCTTTCCTTGTTGGTGTCTCTTGAATCACGATTCATAGAGTTACTGGGTAGCTCTGATTCACATAGTGTTCATAGAGGATCATTACTTGTTCCCAAACGCATACCGCACGCTCATCCTCAGCGTCGTCTTCCGTAACACCCAAGTTTATCTCCTGAATGGGAAACACGGACGTCAAAGATAAGAAAGAACGCTCCCTGGCAAACTATTGTGTCAAAAAAGAGTATAAAATCAGGAAGACACGTCTATAATACAACACATCTTACACAGTGGCATCGATCTTTGTACGTAGTGCTCTTACACCTTCCAAGGTGCAAGTTTCGACAGCTGCTTCACCTCCCAGCTTGGGATGTCTCCTCTACTGCAAAGACACGAATTAAAAAGCTCGTGAAATTACAGTGATGGCACCTGGCATGTGATGAGCTGCGAGTGTCTCTGATATTTGGTGAGATGCTTCTCGGCTAACATCACAGCTGTGCTTCGAAATGTACCACCATCATCTACCAAATTGGCCTCTTCCAGCCTTTGGCGGATTCCATGGACCATAAACACAAGGTGTTCCTTTGCATTAAAGCTCAGAAAAGATCAAAAAAGAAAACAAACCACTAGCCCCATCAAATGGTAGGCATTTCCAAAGTAAGGATAAACCTTATCATTGTATGCTCTATGTTGTTAAGAGCTTCTATGCACATGTTCAAAGTCGGATGATGTCTTTGTTATAAACTTGCCAGTTTTCAACCTTGCCTTTATTATTCATGTAGTTGTGGAATAGGACAGCCATCACAAGGTAAGTGCCATATTGTTGAGAGGTGTTGTTCTTCATGTCCTCCCACTTATGCTTTTAAGCTGGCATTGGTGGTTTCAGCCACCCCAATGTTCATCAACTGTGCAAACTGTAGCAAAGAGGGGAGCTCCAAGGCCATCCTTGGTCTTCCTCATTTTTTTCTTTAATGTATTTGTCAGACTGTTGAAAAGCTCTACACCATCTGTCAACTTTTTGATTAAATTCTTAAATGTATAATACCTCATCATGTTTTTTTGCTTTTAATAATTCTCTGGGTTTTTCTTATTTGATTTAAATAAGTATCAACTTTGTCTATTAATTCCAACCATCTATTTGTAATCTCAGTCGCTACTGCCAATTTGGTGTTGGCATAGGTATATGGTTTAATGCTTTATTAATCTCTTACTTAAGTTGTTAAGAATATAGAAGTGTTCATTGTCAGAATTAGAACAAGTTTAAACTCTTGATAACATCTTTCTGCTTTGCACAAGGATATTCAGTCTCTAAATCTTGATGTTCGAATTAATAGAAGATGTTTTATGGAAACTATAAAACATATAGTTTTTTATATAGCACCAACCAAAACAAAATTCTTTTTCAAATAGTATTATCCCCATACTATGAACGATGTGCACCTAGATCTCACAATACTACATTTTTTTGTAGTCTTTCCCAATAAAAGCAACGAACATTAATTGACTCAAATAATCTATTGCAATAAAGAAGATGGAGGAAAAAAATTGGAGGATTATTTTTATTTTTCTTTTGAATAGAAAAGCATCCCTCTTTATATTCAAGACACCAGAATTATTTCTTCTTCATCCATGACTTCATTATCTATTTCTAGCTCTTTTCGAAGAAATCTACTATACTTCTTTTGTCTCGTGGCCTAACAAAAGTTTTGCTAGTATGAGAGCGAAAATAAAACTAAGGAAATTTTACTTATAAATCCCAGAGGCTAAAATCAGTGGGATTGAGCTGGTTCTTCGACTAGGGCTCCTTCGTGGATCTCATCCTCACGACAATCCTTGGAGATTCGGGCAGTTGGAGATTACGGCTTCGCTGCCATCAAGTACATGCTCGGGGCCAAGATCACGGCTATGGCGGAAGGGTGGCAGCTCATGGATCAATCAAAGTATATTCCAAATGCGTGGATCTTATAGAGATTCGAGCCCGGGATCGTGGAGTACCGTACGCTCCTGTACGGTTGAAAATCGAACCATGGCATGGCCCTAGCCTAGGGTTTACAGAAGAGAAGAAGTAATGGCGGACGACGACTACAACGATTTCGATGGCGGCGGCGAGGAGTAAGTCGCCACATCTCTGCACTTCGATCGTCTAATGCTGTGTATTGCAGCTACGATGAGCCTGTGGAGCCCGAGGTACGATATATCCGCTCCATTTCAAGCAGCGGTTTGATTGATCTTCCAGGAAGAGGTCGAGGAGCAAGAAAACAATGAGGAGGCGCCGGAATTTGGCGGCGATGGGGAATTCCAAGAGGCGGAGAGCGAACAGGTCAGTGATAAGCCCAGGAAGACAACCAAGTATATGACCAAGTATGAGAGAGCTCGCGTTCTTGGGACACGGGCTTTGCAAATCAGGTGAGCGAGAACCTTCTCTCGCGTTTGGTCTGGCCAGCGAGAACTCAAGTTCCTTTCTTTTGCCTTTCGTGACAGTATGAACGCTCCAGTGATGGTGGAACTCGAGGGCGAGACAGATCCACTCGAGGTATAGAAACTCTGAAAAGGAATTTGTGTGGAGTGATGGAGCTCTGGAATGTTCTTTGCAGATTGCTATGAAGGAGCTGCGTGAACGGAAGATCCCTTTTACGATTCGGCGGTACCTCCCTGATGGAAGGTATGTTAAGTGAGTGATCCTCTTCGCGCGTTTCTAAGAATTCTTGCTTCTAGCTACGAGGATTGGGGCGTAGACGAGCTGATTGTGGAGGATTCTTGGAAGAGACAAGTTGGAAACTAGTGAACAGAAAAAAAGCATCTTGGTATATTCTTTGCATATGCTTTGAGGGTAACCTAATGAAACTAACTAAAGAAGAATTCACTGGCGTTCTGGGTATGGTTCTTTCGTTTGGCAGAATGGAGGTGGTGAAGTTCCAGAAGCAGCTTGAGAGCCGCTGTGGCGGGTGAATTACTACTACAAGAAGCTCAAGAAAGTTGTCAAGAGAATCAAAAACCAGATCCGAACCAGGAGCACAAGGTGCTCGATTCAAATGTCTTCTCGGTTGACAAGAGCAAGCTCCAAAACTTAAATCCCAGTGCCATCCTGAGCAGCTGCTGTGAACAATCCATATCCTCAGAAACTTCCATGGTTTGTGATGACTGTACAAAACACTTCAATATCATTAGGTTGTGCACAAGATGCGAATTGGAGATGGTGATTTTTATGAGACGGAGCTGTTTGGAACTCAATCGGGTCACGAAAAGAGCTTCTTTTTCGGCCTTGAGGATCAGCTCAACAAAGTGGACAAGTTTTTAGATGCAAGGAAGAGGAGTACGATGCTCAAGCACAGCAGGACTACACTACCAAAAGAAGAGAGAAGTCCTGGAAAAATACATCATACCAAAAATGAAGAGCCAGTTTTTCCACGCAACCGCCTGGTGAGCGCTTCTTGGGGGAAGAGAGTTTGGACTGGTGACAAGCTTCCACTCGTTCTTCTTGATTTTGTATCGGTAGAGATCACCATAAATGTAAGTCTAGCATAGCAAACACAAAGATCAAATCACTGTAGCAAAACTAATCACAAACCTTGTCACCATTGTAGTATTCACCTCCATACACAATCAGCACAGTGTCCTTTGGGACAGGCTTTACAGACACCTGAAACGCCAAAAAAGAAGAATTCTAGAGAATGTGACCTTCCACAAAACTCTATGAGCTTCCAGAGTGGAGACTTCAATCGAATTCTTAAGCACACAGCAATTTCTCACTTCCTCTAAGAAATTATTGGTGGAAAGCTCCATTGGAACTCTTCCTATCCAGCCAAGTCACAAATGAGCAGCTTTTGTTTGGTGGTCACATAGACAAGTGGTTGCAGCTCAATGCCTGCTGTTGAAGCATGCCTTTGGAAACATGATGGAAAGATGTCAAATGATATCAATGTGATCTTGGTAAGCAATCTTTGTGCCAAAGACTCTCAATTGTTTTCCTTTTTGACGAGGAGGAAGCAAAGAGGAAGTAAAGAAGAGCAAATTCATGTCAATGAGAATGTAGCAGCTCCTTCACCACAATGAAAGATCTCTTCTTGATTGTATGCAAGGTGGAAGATGACAATTGTGAAGTTTTTATTTCCTCCAAGCCTTTTGGGATAATCTTTTGAGTCATTTAGCTTTTAGACTTTGTTAATTCGATGACTCAACCTCATGATTACTTTTGAAGTGCCATCACATTTGAATACCAACTTTTTGTATTTATGTCTTATTCATAAGGACCATCTTTAACACTTAATTATCTTTTATTTCATGTATACTACTTTTGCCCCTTAGAACTATCTTTTCATATAATAAGTCCTCATCCATATTTGACTTCCTATAGTCATCAATTCTAATATCAAATTCATAAGCACCATCCTCAATTATATGAGGATAATTTTTTTACTCCTTTATTATTTAAGAGTCTTTATCCTTATGATCCCAATTATAGTTATTTACCATAACTATATTAGCTAGTTTTCTAAATCAAATGCTTATATAAATCACATCTTTAACTCTTTGAAGAAAAACCTTCTACTGTTCCCAAAATTCTAAAGTTATTTCCTTATTGGCCCTTTTCAATCCATCATATTGTTTACAAATTCAATTATAAACTAAAGTGGAGAGTCATGCCCTCTCAACATGCAACTCCTTAAATATAGTCCCACTCTTGGGACTTTTAAATGTCGATATCAAATAATGATATATTTGATCGCTAATAAAAGTTAAACTAAGAAATATCTTTGATACGAAGTTATAAGTGATTAATTTTTTTATTTTACTTTAACCACACCTTTGACTATATAAAGGAGTCCCACTCACAACTTCTATAAGTTCTCATCCCAACTTGCAAACTTGCTAATCCTGAGAGGCAACTTTAAAATTATATCATTTTTGCACTTGGTCCAAGTGCTTTATATATTTACTCCTACTATAGACACCTAAGGGTATCCCTAACCTACTAACCTATTACACTAAAGTTATGTCTATTCACTTTTGTTCTATTGGTAGTCCAACACTACTTGTATCATGGCCCCATCCTTCCAAAATTGGGCTATTTATCCATGAGTGCTCATCCATTACCACACTTTAGCATCTTTAAAATGCCCCAAGACATAGAAAACACCATTCCCCAATATTTCTCTTTTAGTCCCTATCAAGGGATTAGGGCTTGAATGCCCGACCACTAAGTTTCATTGACTTTTGGGACTTCTTCACCTTGTGACCATACCCTTGGTCACGAAGCAAAAACACCATTCCTTTTCCTTTCCATAGCTCACGACTTTAGAATAATATTTCAAAACATTGCAACCCAATGTGAGCCTCGTGGGTACTCCCCCCATATTTTGCTTCTGGGTGCCCCAGCCATGTGACTAAAATGAGTTTTGATGAGCCACAATAAATATCTAAGTAGGTAGTGCCACCTACATTTAAATTGGGAGTATCAACCATTCGATTTCTCAAAGGAGCTAGAGCCAACTTTTGAACATTTTACCAAATTATCTCACTTGTCCACCTATGTTCACTTTAGCCTTAGACTTCTCAATGGTTACATCATCACTCACCATGTGAGTGTAACCTTCCTTGATCACACTGGCTTTTTTTGGCCAAATTAGTTCCACTAGAGTCCAAGCCCCACACTCTCCCGACTATATTTTTGGAACCCCCTGTAACCCCCTCTACCCTCTCTAGGGGATGATCGCTTTAGGCTTTTATAACTTGTATTAGTATTCAAACTCGGTTTTGGTCTTAGACTCAAATTTAGTCTTGATCTCAATCTCAGTCTTGGACCCCGTCTCGGCTTCTATCTTGGAGTTGGGCTTGGGCTCCATCTCAAACTCAACCTCAACCTCCATCTTAGTCTCAAGCTCAAACTTGATCTTGGTCTTGGTCTTGGACTCCATATCAAATCTGGTCTTGGCCTTTATTTGGGACTCGATCTTGGGCTCCATCTTGGACTCAACCTCGGCCTCCATCTCCAACTTGGCTTTAGCCTTCATCTCGGATTTGACCTCGGACTTGGTCTTAGACTCAGTTTTAGACTCGGTTTCGGATTCGGTCTTGGACTTGGCCTCAGACTTGATCTCGGACTTGGCTTTAGACTCAGTTTAAAGCTCAATCTTGGACTTGGTCTAGGACTCGGTCTTGAATTTGATCTTGGACTCAGTTTTAACACTTCCATGTGTTAGTCCTTCTTGTGCCTTTCTAATGACTCATTCATTGATTGTTTCATACTCGTTCTTTGAGCACTTTTTAGGAGTTCCACTCCCGCTCTCAACTTTCTATGTCAGAGCTTTTGGTCTAGATGTATTATGCTTATTAAACTTCTGTTTGGCCATTGTTATGTGGCCCAAGTTCAACTCCACTTTGGGGTTTAGGGATTTGTGTTTTACATATGACACTAAGATAATCCTAGAGTTTCCAGCATCCCAATGCTAAGACTAGTACACAAAATAGAGCTACATAAAGTCCAACATTATTTCAATATATCAGTGAGTTAATGCAAGGATATAAGTATTCCACCAGCTAAGATGGTATAGAGTTTAAACTTAGACTCAAGCCAGATGCAAAACAAAGACAAATATACCTAATAAGGAGCTAAATAATATCTTAAGTTGATTAGCTATACCCAACCTATTTATTATCTCTACTATATATTTGAAACCTTTCATAACCCCCTTAGGCCCCTTAAAAGTTGTAGTTTAAAGGAATGTGAGAATATTAATTTTATTTTAGAAAACACTCTAAAGTAAGAGAAATAAAAAAATGAACAACATGATAGAAAATACTAATAAATCTACTCTATAGAACTTTTTATGGCATTTGTAATTTATACATTAATTTATATCAAAGACTCTACTTGCCTACTAATATTGGAATCATCTCATATAAGAAGAACAAGATATATTTTCATGGTGAATCCCCACTAAGAGTTTTCAAGAGTCTTTTGTGAATGATAATAAACGTAATCAAAATCTTTGAAAAGACTCAAAAGTAATAATTAAGTTTATCTACATTTTCAAAATTGAAAAGTAATCTCATATGAGAGAATGCTAATGTGCTAATGTGCCCTACAACTATAATGTGTTTAAATTTCCCTACAATCTATTTCCTTAGAAAGTTGGCAGAAGTGTAAAAAAGAATATATATATATATATAGTGTCATTAAAATGATAGAGTATATGTATACATGATAATCTAGAATTCTAGAAGCTCTTTTGTTTACAAGCAAGCTATGATTATGAAGCCTCATTTCCGAAAGTGATGACTCATGAATTTGATTGTTAATGTCATAATAAATAAACCTCATTAACAAGATTAAAACATAAATTTATAGTTGTTGTAGTTTTTTTGTTATCCTTGAACTCCTTGGAAAGTTGAAAAGCTTATATAAAAATGGCTCAAAGGAAAGTCATAATTACTCATACTTGGCCCTTTAGCATTTTAAATCAATTTCCATTTCCATCCCCAAATTCTACCTTCACCTCCATATAGATATTTTTTTTCTACGGGGGGCTCTAATGAAGTTGAACTAGAGCTCTTTATATACAAAATTTTAAATATTGCTACTAAAAAGGGATTGTTTCTAACCCTTCAAGAACAGTAATACATATTTGCAAGATTTTACTCTTGATATGGCAATATTACTTGAAAGCAAAGAACATTATTATATTTGGTGTGTAATATATTAATTTTTTTTGAACAAAATAAATAGCTTCATGGGTCTACAAACTTTTCTTGAGCACTACAACAATTGCCCAACAACAAATCTAAAAATGTGCACACATAGGATGTAAAAATAAATTCAATAACAAGTTATAGACATATACTCATTATCAAGGAACAATATATCCTTGGGAAACACTTCATTGGCTAGTGCAGAATATGGGATTTTTAGGCCATCCTATAGTGAAATGTAAGATTTAGAATTGTTTTATTATACTATAGTATTGTCCCTTCTAAAAGAATTTTGTTTTTAATAAATTGATATTATATTCTAAAGTGGAATATCCACAATATATTCCTGCCTATATTGAAAACAAATAAAGTATTAGAAGTGTAGTGTTAAATTTGAAATGGTTCCAAAGAAGAAAATGTGTAGCTAATTAAAGCAATAATAATGTTGAAAAGCCTTCAGAAAACAAACTTGATATTGTTAAGACAGTTATTGGTAGGGGTTTAAGAAAAATAGCCTCTTCCATAAGCAACTTTTAAGGTTAAAATATCACTTTATAGCATAAATAATGTCTAGGGAATATTTCAAATAAGGAAAATGTTCAAAAGAATGTAATTTCCTCAACACAGTTAATGGTTATTCATTAAAAGAAATACTAAAAACATAAGACATATAGCTGTTTCTATGCATAAATTTGTTTTTTGGTGTCTTTCAAGTCGAGAAATCCCTCTACTAGGCTTAGAAAATAGCCAACTACTATGGTGAATTTAAAAATATTAAAGACTGATGACAAAAGAAATTTCTTGGATCTTTTTGGTTGAAATATTTCTTTTAGCTAGCATTAGAAATCTGCATTGAGTGGTGCAAACAAAAACTATCCCCACATAAACTAAACCAGATTTCCTTGATATATTCATTATTGAATGGGCAAAAGCAATACTACGAGCTAGTAATAATTAGTTTCTTTTGGGTGTAATTTTGTTTTTTAGTATCTTTCTTGTTGAAATATCCCTCTACTCTAGCTCTCAACCTGTCTCTCTCATGGTGTAGCTGTGGCTTCAAAGCTATATGGTTCCAAGCTTCATGGCCGTCAATAATCTATTCTATTCTAAAATAATTTCTTTCTTCTTGGTCAGAAGTAGTTTTATGTACTAATTACTGTTATGCGCTAATGGTCCTTGTTAGTTAGTAGTCCTTATAAATGGTAACAGCCCCGAGAAAACCTTGGAGATGCATATGTGGCTTGCATATTAAGCCTAAAAACAATGTTTCCCAATTTGGTAATTTATAATACTCATAATTAATAGCAACCCTGAGAAAACCTATTCTAATGGTAATAGTGCTCTCGACACTCATCTCTCCCATGGCACAGCTGTCCCTTCATAGCAGCTATAAGGCCATCAAACTTCATGGTTATCAATATTCTATTCTAGAGTGCTTCAAGCTTCTTTCAGAGTATGATGTAAACTGTGATAGAGTCCTTATCTTTAGGAGCCAAAATGATTTGGCATTGGAAGTCATGAGTAGCATTGCATCTAATCTATCAAATGATAGTTGTTAATTTTCCGCACTTGATTGTTGTCATCTTGTAGTGATGGTGAGTTCCAATGTGCTTTTTGACATGGTGAGTGAATTGGTAAAAACTCCTCTTGAATGGTTCCGCTTGCAAAAGCCTAACATCTGGAAGACATACTATTTTTCTGGCTCTGGTTCCATCATTTACAACTCGGACAAGTAAGTCTTTTGTCTCTGTTTCTAGTTTTATGTTCTCTCATTTAGTTTTGGGAAGTTGGTTTTCTACAAAATAGAAGCACCTAATGGGTATCTCTTTGAAGAGGCAAAATAGCTAGAGGTTTTAGAACTGTAGCGCACGTGGTTTTGACCCTTTATCCTATGGTGATTTACCATAGGATAACACCACGAAGCGGAACCTAAACCCTCTTTGTGCCACGTGACAGATGCCACGTGTCACATGCCACGTGTCCATGCCATGTGTCCATGCCACGTGTCCATAGGAACCCGAGGTTTAGGGCCTTGGGCCACTGAACGAAGGAACGGTGCCAAACTCCCAAGCACGAAGCCAAGGAGTGACGGAACCGAGCCACGGAGCAACTCCCGAGCATAAAACCCAAGGAGCGAAGGGACAGGAGCCTAGAGCGACTTGGAACAGTCCTGGAGCAACCAGCATCCCAATGCCAGGACCAGCACGCAAAACGGAGCCAAACGGAGTCTGGCGCTATTTCGGCATACCGGTGGCCTAACGCGAGGACATGGGTACTCCACCAACTAGCATGGAATGGAACTTGGGCTTAGACCCAAGCCGGACGCAGAACAAGGACAGGCACGCAAGCGGGAGCTAAACTATGCCTCAGGTTGGTCGGCCATGCCCGACCTACCCCCTATCCCTACTATACATTTGGAACCCCCCATAGCCCCCCCCCCCTTGAGGAACACACGCTTTGGGCTTTCACCCCAAGCCTACCCTTAGTACCAGGAGTTAGTCTCTGGGACAAGCTTGAAACTTACTAAATATGGAATGGCGCTAGAATGCAAATTTGGACACGGGACGAACACCATTGTGTTCAGACCGATCTCTACATTCCGTAGATATGCCAAATGAGCAAATCTGGACACTTTCCATAAATAGCTTCTGGGACCGGAATGAGACTAACACAAAGGGTATGATAGCGAGGGTGTTTGGCAGACACGGAAAGCTATCATCCAGCGATATTGAGGGACCAATCTCAATACGCGAGGGTTCTTGTCACTAGCAAGTGCAAGACAAAACGAGACGGGAACTCCTTACCGGGCTAAGTATGCTTAGCTAATAACACGTAGGAATTCCGTCCTTATGCTCGTCCGGTCTAAGTACACTCGAAATGCCCAGTTAACTCCACTAGCACAAGAGGGGCTAATAAAGGGTCCAGCAATACCGACCTCCTGCCATCGTGGCAGTAAGGTAAGAGTGTCCGTAAGGACTGGTCGACAGGTAACTTTCGATACCCGAAGTCACATGCGCGACACTCTCCCCCCCTAGGGAAGATCGACGTCCTCGTCGATGCACACTCGAGTCTAGAATACCGCCAAGGAAACAACTCCGGAAAAAGTTCACGGTATTCACACTATGTGAGAAATGCACCAACTTAAATGAGTTAGGGGTAACCTCTTTGTCTAACGCGGATGCGCTACCAGCTCAGACACCTTCCGGCCGTCACCGACAAGGAAATGACCAACGGAGTTAGCCACCCTTGCTGCTCTGGGAGTCACCCAGCTACAAAAGAGTGATATGCCCCTGCCCGCAGAGACATAGAGAGAGAAGCCAGAGGCCCCAACCCTCCTAAGCAAAGAAACCAAACCCGTCGGTAAGGTTTAGATAGACTACTGTAAACAGGCAGTTAGAGTTGTTTACACGGTCACGCCCTTTCAACGGAATAAGGAACATCGACAAAGAGGCGGGTGATGTGACCAGTCGACAGTAGCTACCCCATGACTAGAGATTTCACCATGCACACGAAGTGCCGAAGCCAGTCTGCCCATTACTGGCCCAAACTCATAGATCAATAGATGGACAATATCAAAGTCATAAACAATGATATCTTAGAGACTTAATTATCAATGATGAAATCTTAGAACACAAAAGTATTCCAAGTAAGTTATCATCCGATAAACCAGTAGTAAAGCATAGGAACCACCAAGATCATCTTAATTGGTAAATATAGGAATCACCATCCAACAAAATTCAATAGCAAGTATATCATCAAGAACACTCAATGATGAAACTTCACTATCGAAGATGGTAGATAGTATGCCAAACAACTTACTAAAGATAACTCAAAGAACACAAAGTATCATTGACTGACAAGCATAATGCTCGCGAATGTATCACCCGAAGGAAATAACATTCTAATCTATCAGAACTAACTCGAGCAATAATCAACAGAACAGAATGAATGCAGTAAGACCAACAAACACCCATTCATGCCAACTATCACACTAGCCAATCCGAATAGATCCCAGCCAACAACACCAAGGAACTCAAGTTGCCTAAGCAAGTGTTAGCAACATCCTTTGGATGTTTCAAACCCAACA
Organism: Selaginella moellendorffii; assembly: GCF_000143415.4. Lineage (NCBI taxonomy): Eukaryota > Viridiplantae > Streptophyta > Lycopodiopsida > Selaginellales > Selaginellaceae > Selaginella > Selaginella moellendorffii. The sequence continues at coordinate 170,109 of NW_003314405.1, read as the reverse complement.
GACCAATCCAAGGCAAACCACAAGGAACATGTGGTATTGCGAAAAGCCATAAGCCATCAAGGAGGACAATTAACTATCATGAAAGAACATCAATCATCCCACCAATGAGGAGATGCATAATCATCGTCGAAGAAACAATCTACCATCCAAAGAACGGCAAATCATTCTATACCAACAATAATCAAACAAAACCTTTGACAAGAATAATCAACTATCCTAGATGATAGTCCATCATCATCTATGATTGCTAGATGCAAATACTAACTTCAACATTGAAGCTAATGAGCCAAAATGCCTTCCCCAACAACTTCGAACAAATGGAACAATGAACATAAAACTCAAAGAACCAAAAGTTCAAAGAAGTCTATAGCCAAGTCTTGCCTAATAATGATCACAAGTCTTGCATGAACTAACTTCAATGCTAAAGAAGAAATCATAGTGCAACCCACAATATCCTCCTCAACATATCCTTAGCCAAACTTCATAATGCCAAAGCTAATGAAGAGCATATCTGCATCAATCCAAAAACCAGGCACAATGGAGCTATGCTTAACAAGTGATCACTAACCGATCCTCCATGAATCCATCTATAGCAAGACGTAACTCACGTCATAACAAGCACAAGAAGAATCACCAATGATTGATATATCTCAACGCAAATCCAACAATGGACCAACATCTTCAATATCAATCACTAACTCTTCCACTTGTAGAGTTAGTATAGTCCACGACTAAATCACTTTTCAAGGAAAAGCCAAAGCTCAACCCCTACTAAATAATCTCGTCTAGAACGCAACTCAAACTTGCCACTCAGCTTGTTTTGAATGCTAACATAGTTGCTAACTAGCAATTGCACAAATGCCAATAACACTAAGCCATAGCCAAATCATCAACACTATCTTCGTCAAGACTAATGAAACTCAATGTCAAACCTAAGGAGAAACATTTCATCTCACTTGAATCTCAACATCAATAATATCAATGACAAGGCATCACTTTAATGCCATTAACACCATAACAAAGCTAGAAGAAGGCAAGAGTGAATCACCACTCAAAACTCTCTTGCAACCAAGCTAACCAAAGTCGAAGATACTTTACTCAGTATCCAAGACCAATTCTTCAGCAAAACTCAGTTAAAAATAACACTTCCTCAAGGAGTGAATCACCACATCCAAGACTCCATGAAATCCAACACTATGAACTAAATGCAACCAAATGATATAAACAGAGGTAGAGTCAACATACCAACATGGAAAACCATATAAGTCTAATGACACGATCCTCCGCAACACCATCCGATAAAGCAAGTCCATCACTGCTGAATCATCATCAAGTGAAGCAAGTGTCACAGTCTTCGACAAAATCTACAAGCAATCACTAGTCGCAAAGCAACTAACAATCGCTCTTTCAACTTGCCTTCACAAGACCCAAACACTAAACTCATGCCATCGAGTCATATACTTGTCCAACATGAACATAATACCTCATGGACGAGATAAAGGTTCATAGACAAGCACAAACTAAATGACCACTCGAATCCGACTCAATCGCGACAAGCTCACCAATGCATTTAGCCACTAGCTCTGAGCATGCCTTGAAGAGGCTAGCTATACATGATCAACACTAAGTCGAAACTCAAGTGAAGACCATGAGACGGACTCATGTCGGTACACAACCTCCACTTAGACAAAGCTATAGTATGGGTACCAACATCTCAACCGCAAACAACTAAGTTGAACATCACCATCCTCAGCCAAGGAGCAAGGCTACCAAGACCAAGTCAAGATCAGTGAGAGCTCACTACTCTCATAGAGTCTTAACAAAATGCAAAGTGCAACTTGCCACCAAGCATAATGCTACAAAAGAAAGGCACAAGGGTCACCCTTCTTAGAAAAGTGCAATGGCCACTTTTCTATACCAACTCCAGACTCTATCCAACTCAATTGCCTTAGCCTCAAAAGTCAGCATCCCTTTTGGGTCGCATCATACAAACTACTTACTAAGGTCTAAGCCAACCAAAGTCAACTCCAACCCCTTCACTAGTTTGTACTGGCTTTACGAAATGGAAAGGTTTTCGGACAAAATGATCAACAGATCAGCCATTGGAAAAGCCTAAGAAAATTTGTGGAAAAAAATTTCCATCCTAGAGAAAGAATGACTCTTAGTCTAGAAATACAAACTTTTAAGACTCAACCAACTTCCTCCTACTAACAACTTCACATAAGTTCACCTCAACACAAATTCTCAAGACCTAATAGCATGCTTAAGCATCGAACATCTTTTTGCCCATATATCCGACATCCAACACTGACATCCGCAAAATGCAAAGTGAACATCCAAGGCTTGATCACGAAGACCACATCTTCGGATATCTACATTGCACTAACACTCTTCTTCAACCACTTTCAAGATCCAATGTGAAGCCAAAACACTAACAAGAAAAATGACATGGAAAATCAAGCTCTAAGGAAAATTCCTCATCATTCGAAGTAACAATGCCATTTCCACTAACAGAAGTGCTAGCGATGTCAATGCCTCAACTACACACTTTCTCCATCCAATAACTTACTCCAAGTGTTAACGGATAAACCAACAAGCCATAGCAAATAAATGCTATAACCCTTTTCCAACATCTTATGGGCAAACCCAAGGAACAAGGAACCAACTTAAGCTTAGCATAATGGACCACCATTGAGAATCCAGTCAAAGCTACTACAATGCTACTACATGCAAGTAGACTAGCTTCACCATCAACCACTTTGGGGTTGATCATCGTTTAACCAAGAAACTTTGTAAACACATTGCTCATTATCACATGGATATGATATAAGTATCACAATGACTTGATCATCAATCAAGCAACATTATGAGCAATGCCAATGTCATTACTTCAAAGGTTTATGTGAGTATCAAGTGTCAACTCGATTCGACAAAATGCAACATAAATGCCACACTCCATCGATAGAGATTTATAACACCTAACACCACTAACTTTTGTTCACAACACGGACAAGCTCATGCCACTCTCTTTCCGACCAAACTCAAAACTAATCCAACACCAAGCTACTCAAGGAGTAATAGCAAGATTCCCCGGAAAAGAATTGAGCATTGCAACCCAAGTCTTTCAATAGCAAGCCTAGACAAAATGGTATAACGCTTCACCGTTATCCATCCCACAACTTGCCATTTGTAAGACTATCATTTCCAATATGCATCAAGGTAGGGACTCTTGATTGCATGATGGGAACATGAGCAATGAGTTAACACCTTGTTGCAAATCATATCTCCAAGAAGAGAAAATGATTTACGTGTTTGATCCTTCGTCCCTGATAACTCTCTTTTTGGTCTTATCTTTGACTAAACCTCAAGCTTGCTTTCGCACTGCCTTCAGTCCAATCCAAGAAAAGTTTATGAGAGAGCACGGCAATGATTACTTGAATCAATAGACTCATCCCTATAGTCTTGATTGATCCACTTGTAACCACGCCTAGGAAGGATCCACTAGTGCCGTGCTAAACAGCTACGGACCAGCCTATTTGCCACTCATAGCAAACCCAGGGAAAGTTTACTTAAACCCATGGTACAAGGAACAACTCATGGAACCACTGGAACAACTCATGGAACCACCGATAGGCTAACATTAATCCTGCCAACTCAAAATGTAACTTTGAGTTGCTAATGTGCCTCACTCATGAGCCCAAGCTCAAACCCATGCGAACGGAACATCTCAAATCCCTCTTGTGAGCCCAAGCTCAAGCTCACAAAATATGGTACAACAAGGTAACCAAATCCATACCCAAAGAACGAACGCGAAGTCTTTGCACCCATACGTGTACCCACTCGGATCATCGTTTTCATCTCTGCGTATGCAACGAGACTAGTTGCCCAATCTCATTGAATAGTACTCGCTGAGACGTAGCCTCTGATACCAAATGTAGCGCACGTGGTTTTGACCCTTTATCCTATGGTGATTTACCATAGGATAACACCACGAAGCGGAACCTAAACCCTCTTTGTGCCACGTGACAGATGCCACGTGTCACATGCCATGTGTCCATGCCACGTGTCCATAGGAACCCGAGGTTCAGGGCCTTGGGCCACTGAACGAAGGAACGGTGCCAAACTCCCAAGCACGAAGCCAAGGAGTGACGGAACCGAGCCACGGAGCAACTCCCGAGCATAAAACCCAAGGAGCGAAGGGACAGGAGCCTAGAGCGACTTGGAACAGTCCTGGAGCAACCAGCATCCCAATGCCAGGACCAGCATGCAAAACGGAGCCAAACGGAGTCTGGCGCTATTTCGGCATACCGGTGGCCTAACGCGAGGACATGGGTACTCCACCAACTAGCATGGAATGGAACTTGGGCTTAGACCCAAGCCGGACGCAGAACAAGGACAGGCACGCAAGCGGGAGCTAAACTATGCCTCAGGTTGGTCGGCCATGCCCGACCTACCCCCTATCCCTACTATACATTTGGAACCCCCCATAGCCCCCCCCCCCTTGAGGAACACACGCTTTGGGCTTTCACCCCAAGCCTACCCTTAGTACCAGGAGTTAGTCTCTGGGACAAGCTTGAAACTTACTAAATATGGAATGGCGCTAGAATGCAAATTTGGACACGGGACGAACACCATTGTGTTCAGACCGATCTCTACATTCCGTAGATATGCCAAATGAGCAAATCTGGACACTTTCCATAAATAGCTTCTGGGACCGGAATGAGACTAACACAAAGGGTATGATAGCGAGGGTGTTTGGCAGACACGGAAAGCTATCATCCAGCGATATTGAGGGACCAATCTCAATACGCGAGGGTTCTTGTCACTAGCAAGTGCAAGACAAAACGAGACGGGAACTCCTTACCGGGCTAAGTATGCTTAGCTAATAACACGTAGGAATTCCGTCCTTATGCTCGTCCGGTCTAAGTACACTCGAAATGCCCAGTTAACTCCACTAGCACAAGAGGGGCTAATAAAGGGTCCAGCAATACCGACCTCCTGCCATCGTGGCAGTAAGGTAAGAGTGTCCGTAAGGACTGGTCGACAGGTAACTTTCGATACCCGAAGTCACATGCGCGACAAGAACATTGCCACAAAGTTATACCATCCATGGTAAAGGCCATAGTTATTTTTAAGCAGCTCTCAACTTTGGATGATTTAATTGTTCTTTGAACAAAATGCAAAGATTATATTCCCAAGGTAAGGTTTTTCACTCATTTGTTTCTACATTGTTTTACTTCATACGTTTCTTTTTGCAGTACTTTATTCTTATAGCTTCCAAGGATGGCAAGCACACCATTGAGGTTGACCACTACATCCACCACCATCCACTTTTTTTGGATTGTACTTCCATGATCCTAGATTGCAAATTTTCCTTGGCATTCACTGCAAGAAGATTTTGGGTTTGTTATTACTATTTTTGCTCTTTCTTTTATTTTTAAATTCCTTTTTTTAGAATGGACAGCTTGACAATGGTAAAAGTAAGGATTGATATGCTATGCCATGCAATCACAAAGCATTAGAAAGCAAAGGTCAAAGAATTTATTTCTAGAGTATCAAATTTTAATAACATAAATAACATTGGTCGAGTACCCCTAGTTGTGGCTTGTGCAATAGGTGATCAAGTTATTATTGAATTGTTACTACAAGAAGGGCAAACAAAGACTTTAAAGGTATTTAGAATAGCTTTGTTTTACATATGTTGATGCTTTTGAATTACAGATGCTTTTAGAATGTTCCCATACCTTGAGGCGGTCAAGCATTGGTTGCCATTTAGTCTTATTGAAAACCTCTCATCAACACTAGCATTGCTTGGTATAATTGGCATTCTAGATAACATGTTGCCCACTATGGGTTTCATGAATGAAAACAAAAAGTAGACTGTGAAGAAGCATGTGTAGGACCTGAAGCGAGTTTTTGAATAGATTCTAAATGACTTTGACAATGAGAAGCCCAACTGTTTGTAACGGTCAGCAACTACACGAGGAAGTTCAGGAGACGATGAGTTTCTTGCTAGCACTAGGAGGTCCACAAGGCTGAGAAAACTTGGAAAACTTAAAAATCTATTGAAGTACTGTCAGGGACCTAAAGTTTTTTGATAGCCAAAAATCATAACAAATACCATTAACTATTACTTTATTCTAGTTGTCTAGTGGCCAAAGATAAGTCCAATTTAGGGTGAGGGCATTTCATAGAGTTTGTTGGAAGGCGAGGAAAGCAATGCTGGAAAGGAGTTAGAGATTGGCTGTTTGCAAGATCTAACCTACATTTTAGGCATCTAGATGGGTAAGATCCTTAGTTGTATAGATAGGAAGGTTGCTTTTATTTAAAGACAATGGGTTTTGGTCTTTAGTCTTTTTCTCAGCTTTTTTTGATCATTGGGCTGCTCATTTGTGGCATTTACTTAAAGATGCATAGAGCTGTCAATCAAGATCCTCAATAGGAAGCTCAAGTACCCCCCATTGCTACTGTTTTCAAACATGCACAATGGTGAAAGTCTTTGTTTTTTCTTTGGTCTTTGGTTTAAAACTTGGTTGCTCATCTTTGGCATTTTTTAGTGATACGCAGAGCCACCTCAGCCAAGGAAGACATCAACGCATTTAGTAATGCAGATGAGTGGCAGCATCTTGAGGATGGAGACAATAAGCCATACGTCTACAAGCTCGAGAATGTTCCTGGAGGTATTTTATGACGAGAAGTTTTTTGACAAGGCAACTTTAAACCAACATAAAATTAGAGTTCACAATTATGTAATCATAAGATTTTTGTATGTTTTTATTCTTTCTAATACTGTTTTTTCAAGTTGACGATACTAAAATCTAGAAATGGACATGGGAGGAAGAGGAAGCACAAGTCCTCTTCCAAGAAAGACCATGTAAAGAATTTTTGTTCCTCAAAACTCACATTTAAAATTTTATGCAACTTTTTATTATGCAAACTTTAGAAGACTAGGCTGTACAGACTAGAGAACCAAAAGTTGAAGCTTCTAAACATGAAATATAGCCACATCAAAGAAAAAGACACTTGAAATACTAAAATCCTAAAGTTATTCCCTTAATAACCCTTTTTTATCCACCACATTGCTAACGTGTTCACGTATGAACCAAAGTGGAGAGTTATGCCCTTTCGACATGCTACTCTTTGAGGATAAACCCAGTTCTGGGACCTTCCAATGCCAATACTTACCCACCAATAAGGGTTGGACTAAGGAATAACTCCAACACCAAGTTGTAAGCGACTAAATTTTCCATTTTAGTTTAATCACTTAACTACACATTCAACTACTTGGAAGAGTTTCACTCACAACCTCCATAAGTTCTATTCTAGATTTAAGGACTTGCTAGCCCCGTGAATGGCATATATGCCATTCAGCCTTTGCACTTAGTTTAATTGCTCCATGTGTTCGATCCCCTGACCAACACCCAAAGGTATTATCAACATATCAGCCCGTTAGGCTAAATCCATGCCCATTCACTTTTGTCACATCAATAGTCCAAGACCAACTGCATCATAGTCCTGTCTTTCAAAGACTAAGCCATTTGTCCATAAGTGGTCATCCCTTGACCACACTTTAACACCCTTAGGATGCCTAAAAACATGGGGGACACCTTTCCCCAATATCTCATCTTCCATTCCCATCAAATCCCTTTTCATCCACGGCCATGCTCACCAACACCACCACTAGGTCAAAGCCCAAAGGCTCGACCACTAATTCCCACTGACCTCTGGGACTTCCTCACCATGTGACTATATCTTTGGTCACTATATAGAGGATTACTCCTCTTCTTTTCCATGTCTGAAACTTTGGGACAACATTTTGAAACACTGTGGCCCTACACGAGCCTCGTGGGTACTCCCCGACCTTCCACTCTTAGGTGCCTTACTTATGTGGATAGAGTGAGGTTCTGATGAGCCATGCAAGGTATCCAAGTAGATAGTGCCACCCACACTTGGATTGGAAGCATTGACCATTCGATCTCTCGAGGGAGCTAGAGTTGATTTTCAAACACTTCACCAAATTACTCTACTTATCTGTCTGTATTCATTCTAACCTTAAACTCCTCAATGGATATATCATCACCCAACACGTGGGTATAACTTCCTTGGTCACACTAGCTTTTCCTAACCAAACTAGCTCCACTGAAGTGCTCCCCCCTATTATACTTTTGGAACTCACCAAACCCCCCAAGGTTTGGGAGATGAATGCTTTGGGCTTTCACCCTTGGACTTGCTTTTGGACTCAAAATTGGACTCGGACTCGGACTCGGTCTCGAACTTGGTCTCGTTCTCGATCTCGATTTCGGTCTTGGTCTCGGTCTCGGTCTCAGTCTCAATCTCAGTCTCAGTCTTAGTCTCAGTCTTGGTCTTGACCTCAAACTCGACTTCAGGCTCCATCTCAAATCCTTCTCAGACTCCATCTCGGGTCCATCTTGGGTCCATCTCGGACTCCATCTTAGACTCTTTCTTGAACTCCTTTTTGGACTTGTTCCTGACACTTCCATGTGTCACGACACTTGCCATGTATCAATCCTTCTTATATCCTCTTTTAGAAACTCATTCAGCAATTCATTTCTTAAGCACTTTGTTCAGAGTTCCACTCACTCTTGACTTTCCAAGTTAGAGCCTTTAGTCCAAATATATTACACTTGTTCGACCACTACCCTTTTTGCTCCACTCTGGGGTTTAAGGGTTTGTGTCTCACAACTCCACCACCTATGAACGAAATTTGATGTCCTCATCAAACGATAAATTATTTCCACTCTGGGGTTTAGGGATTTGTGTCTTACAACTCCACCACCCATAGACGAAATTTGATGTCCTCATCAAATAATAAATTATTTTATAAAGTAACACCATTATATATTACTCTTTTTGTCCTTAGCATCAAAGTAATATTCATCAATGGTTTGACACTGAAGGCTCACCATGCCTTGCCCATCATCCAAGTGTAAACTCCTGAATTTAGACTTCTTGGGAGGTCACCCAGCCAAGTATTATTTAAACCCAAGGACGCTTAACCCTAAACATCCCAAGACCCTTAACCGATTGAAAAAGAGGGTGCACTCTTATTCATGGGACCTTTCTCTTTATATTTAAACCCTTATGGATCGTCTCTCGAGTGATTTCCTTTAGTTGCTTACACTAAGAAATATAATCTCTTCAACTTAGAAACTTATTATACCACTAGTGGTGGTTCTCTCCCTTTATTTGGTTTAATTCTCGCTAAACCTGTTAGAGACACCTTCTCTATTTCAATCCAACTATTCATTCCTGAATAGTCTCAGCATCTATCAAACATAACCATCACACTTTAGAATTTTTAATTTTGACTTCTCAAAATCAATTTCCTAGATATCTTCGACACCTTGCATTACATATGTTATGCAAACTCCACTTCTTTATCCTAAGAAGTTTTTTGCTTGAGGGCACTATCATCTTCTCTTTTATTTTGTACCACTTTAACCATTAAATTCCACTTATCCATAATTTGTGCTATGGATATCCAAGGCCCTATCATTTGGCTTTCTTGTCACTCTCTCCTTTTGAGCTTTCACCTTTGCCAAATTGGAGTATTTGGGAATCCATCCTTAGAAACATATTTCTTTTCCCAAAATCCATTAGTATCAAACATCAATGATTTTTGCTATATGGAGTGGTTTCGGGGTGATGTGATTGAGGCATTTCTCGATGACAGCTGTGTGCACCCTATCCTTTGATTGTTGTATCAAGTAACATATGATCACTACCTCCATCCTCGAGATATCTTTTCAATTCCATAGCAAAAAATTTGCTTTACTAAATATAGGGAGTGTTCACCTCTAATAAATCTTTTTAGCATTTCTATTATAGGCTTTATCCATGGCCCAACTTTGTAACCCTCTCATAAGTCTTTCTTAAAGACTACTTCTCTTGGATTCACCATATTGATATAACTCATTTCCTTTAGTTGTGCTTTCCACTTAGTCACTTCAACCAATTCACACAATAACTAACAGTTCAAATCAACACTTTGAACCATGAACCTTATTCCTTAACCTAACTAGGATTTTGTCCTTATTTAGCCATAGGATCACTTAGTGATCTCATTTTGACACCTTAATAGGTTTGCCAATAAATATTATGTCTTCTAGATCTTTAAATTGTTAACCATGACTCTAAGGGCATTCTTCACACTTGGTGGTGCACCCAAGTTATCTCCAACCAAAGGTCCATAGCAATTGAGACTAAATCTCCCCATCTCATTCACCACATCCTTGGTGCCTTACATTTTAAGATAGAGAATATAGGGGTTAGGATCACAATAAGGGATGGTCTCTATTGTCACGATAGAGTGTTGGATATGGGGTTTGGGATATGTGGCCTTTGTATTGGCATCAGTCTTGCTTGTATTAGCCATGCCATAGGAAAATTTGTCGACAGTGTGGGCTGACTCCATAAGAAAGAAGTAGGGCAATCTTATTTTTTGTTGGAAACTAGTAGTTATTTGTAATTCTTATTAAATCTAATTTTTCAACAAGTATACATATTGGAACTTCTAAGTTTGTTTCATCTCTATAAATTGTGATAGCAGATAGGATAGGGTGTGTTTGATCTCTAGTTCTGTTACATGTCGGTTCTTGGGCTCTGCAAGTTGGCTTTAAGGCCTAATTTGTGACTGGAAAAAAAAAAGTCACATCACGCCTCACTAGCGGGAAGGATGTTCTCTTGTTATCAAAGGGTTTCTAAGGTGATCTCAAGTACAGTTGTGCTGAACTTACACTCCACAAAGCTGGGCCTTTCCCAAACCTGGGTGGCAGCAAGTTTGGCAGGTGTGCCCATATGTGTGATTGGTACATGTACGTGAATGTAAGACTTTTCATGTAAAATGGAAAGTTTTTGTAAGTTACAAATGGATTTTTGATTTTTGTTTTGGTATGGTCATGCATGGTTTTGCATGTCATATATAAAAATCCAGTGCTACATTAGAGAGAGAGAGAGAGAGAGAGAGAGAGAGAGAGAGAGAGAGAGAGAGAGAGGGGATTTAGTTCTTGGGAGGCCATAGGTACATGTGACCATTTGCCACATCAGTACCACATAAACCATGATTTGTGCATGGCATGAATTGCACTCTGGATCACATTGGCTCAACAAATGAAGTTTATTTTACAATCCAATAGTTTGTGAATGGATGAGGAAACATTTTTGCTATGCAAGAGCTCATTTTATGCACATTTTTTATGGTGAGTTATGCCCATGATCTGCACCAGCTCGACACTATCCTATAGGCAAAGCCCTATAGCATCCGCTTTATGATCACTGTTCCTCAACATGCATGGAAATGATAGAAAGCTATAAAGATAAAGATTTTGCTACATTTATTACTGTAATTAAACTCTTGCCAAGGTTAAAAGCACTTTTTTGATAATTTCTTGAGAGAATTGCCCACCTTTAAGAAGGTGATCCAAACAGGAAGGAAAGCAACCCTCATGGATCTTCATAGTTCCATATGTTGTTGAAGTAGCTTTCAATTCAAATCCCTTGGAAAAAAATTATTAGTACAAGAATAAGATCTAAAAATGGAGAAAATGAAACAATAGATATGCCAAGCTTTCACACTAAGCAATATAATTGTGCATTACGACTCTAAAATATCCCCCACTTACCAGTGTGCCCAAGCTAGTTTCTTTATTGAGAGTCCATACCACCAAAAATGAGTGTCCTCATATTCCAAACCATCACCATGCCCTAGTCAGTTGAGACTCGAACTCAAGCACTAAAGGGTTAAAGACTCGAACCCCACCTCTATATTGTAAATGACTAATTTTTCCATTTTACTTTAGTCACTTAACCGCACCTCCGACCACTTGGAGGAGTCTCATTCACAACCTCCATAAGTCTCAGTTAGGACTTGGGGCTTATTAGCCCCGAGAATGGCATTCATGCCACTCCACCTTTGCACTTGGTCCAAGTGCTCCACGTGTCCGATCCTATGACCGGCACCCCGAGGTACCACCAACATATCGGCCCGTTACGCTAAAGCCATGCCCATTCACCTTGGTCACCCCGGTGGTTCAACACCACCTGCATTACAATCCCGTCTCTCAAAGACTAGGCCATCCATCCATGAGTGGCTATCCCAGATCCACTCCATAGCATCCTCAAAATGCCTGCAGACATGGGGAATAGCCTTCCCCAATATCTCCTTTCCGGTCCCCACCAAGTCCCTTCCTGTCCATGGCCGCGTTCACCAACATTGCCACTGGATCAAGGCCCACAGGCCCGATCACTAAGTCCAACTGTCCTCTGGGACTTCCTCACGGTGTGACTGTGTCCCTTATCACCACACTAAAGGACTACTCTTCTTCCTTTCCACAGTCTGGGACTTTGGGGCAACATTTCGGAACACCGTGGCCCTACGCGGGCCTCGTGGGTACTCTCCTCGCCTTCTGCCTTTGGGTGCTCTAGCCATGGGCTTAGAGTGAGGTTCCATTGAGCCACACCAGGTATCCAAGTAGGTAGTGCCACCCACACTTGGATTGGGAGCATCGGCCAGTCGATCTCTCGAGGGAACTAGAGTCGGCTCTTGAACACTTCACCAAGCTACCCCGCTTGTCGGTCCGTGTTCACTCTAGTCTTGGACTTCCCAGTGGGCAGCTCATCACCCAATACTGGGTCCGGCCTTCCTGGGCCAAACTGGCCGTTCCTGGCCAAACTGGCTCCACTGCAGTCCTCCCCCTACTATACTTTTGGAGCTCACCAAACCCCCCAGGGTCTAGGAGATGAACGCTTTGGGCTTTCACCCTCTTAGACTCAAACTCGGACTCGGACTCGGACTCGGACTCGGGCTCGGACTCGGGCTCGGACTCGGGCTCGGTCTCGGCCTCGGCCTCGGTCCCGGTCTCAGTCTCGGTCTCGGTTCCAGTCTCAGTCTCGACTTCGGACTCCATCTCGGGTCCCTCGGATTCCATGTCGGGTCCATCTCAGACTCCATCTCGGGTCCATCTCGGACTCCATGTTGGGTCCATCTCAGACTCCATCTTGGGTCCATCTCAGACTCCATCTCGGACTCCACCTCGGGTCCATCTCGGGTCCACCTCGGACTCCGTCTCGGACTCCACTTCGAACCCCAACTCGAGTCCATCTCGGACACTTCCACGTGTCATGTGTTGGTCCTTTTGGGTCCCTTTTTGGAGCCTCGCTTATTGCTCGCTTCGTGCTCGTTCCTCAAGCACTTCGTTGGGAGTTCCACTCCCACTCTTGACCTTTTCAAGTCGGAGCTTTTAGTCCAAACGTGTTACGCTCGTTTGGCTTTCGCTTCAGCCACTACCATGTGGCACCCTTTCAGCTCCACTTTGGGGCCTAGTGATTTTGTGTCTCACAACTCCACCACCCATAGACGAAGTTCGATGTCCTTATCGAACGATAAACTATTTTATAAAGTAATATTAGCTTGTATTACCCTTTGCATCCTTGGCCCCTCGCCAACATTCATCCATGGTTTAACACCGAAGGCTCACCTTGCCTTACCCATCCTTTAAGGAGTATAGTCTCTTCAACTTAGAGATTCATTCGACCATTTGTGGTGGTTCTCTCCTTTTATTGGTTTAGTTCTCGCTAAACCTGTTAGAGACACCTTCTCTAACCCAATCCCACTATTTATTCTCGAGTAGTCTCAATTTCCATTGATACAACCCTTGCACTTTGGAACTCTATTATTTCTGACTTCTCGAAGTCAGTTTCTTAGGTGTCTTCAACACCTTGCATTGCCCATATTGTGCAACTCCACTTCCTCATCCTAGAAAGTTCTCTACTTGAGGGCACCATCATCCTCTTTTCGATTTCATGCCACCTTTGGCACTAAGTTCCAGTTATCATATTTTATGCTAGGGCTGTCCACGGCGCTATCATTTGGCTACCTTACCGCTCCCACCTGTAAGGAACCAGCTCGCCGAGGTGTCGTAGGCTAAAGGAACCCCGAAAGCATGACCAAAATGACAAAGAGTTCATCGGATGGGACCAAGTCAAAGATCGAGTCCAAGACCGACTCTAGGACCGAGTTCGAGATAGAGTCCGGAATCGAGTCCGAGACCGACTCGGGGACCGAGTTCGAGTCCGAGTTCGAGACCGAGTTCGAGACGGAGTCCGAGATCCGAAATCGGGTCCGAGACCGAGTCCGAAATCGAGTCCGAGGTCGGGCCCGAGATCGGGTCCGAGATCGAGTCCGCGATCGAGTCCGAGACCGAATCCGAAGTCGGATCCGAAATCGGATCCGAGATCGAGCCAGAGACTAAGTCCAAATACTAATACGGGTCAAGGGGTGAAAGCCCAAAGCGTGCGTCCCCCAGGGGGGGGGGGCTGCAGGGGGTTCCAAAAGTATAGTAGGGATAGTGAGGTCCAGGAACCAGTTTTGAAGGGACTCTCCAGTTGGGCTTCCAAACTGACTTGAGGTTGGGACTGGGACCGAGGGGCCTTGGGTGGGAGTGAGCATGGACTTGGCTGGTGCCGGAGGGGCCATCCGAGGAAGTGCTCAAGAGCAGCTCCCACTCCCGAAAGGGAAACCGATTGCGGTGCTCCCGGCTCATGTGGAGTGGTGCCCCACTTGAGTACCATGCGGCTCATTGGTCCTCGCCCTTCCTAGGGGCTTGGGCCTTCCTTCGGGATGGAAGTGGGGGGCGAGAGGTACCCATACCGGGCCGCTAGGCCACGGTGTTTCGCCCCGACGTCCCGAAGCAAGTGTTGCACTCAAGACTTGGGATTTAGAGGGTCCCATGATCAAGTCTTGTGGTACCAAGGGATGTTAGGAACCTGGAAGCTTGGTGTGCTTGGCTGCTTATGCTTGTGGGGAGTGTAGCCGAACCTTAGTCCAGTCTAACCCGGGGAGGGGGATTGGGAGTGATTTGGGAATCCGTGGAAGGATGGCTAACACTCCATTGCTCGTGCAGTGAGTAGCTGAAACCAAGTAGGAGCTGGTACCATAGGCGAGAACCTTGGCGAGGGAACTTAGCAAAAGCCAAGGCAGTGTTGGACGGATAGACGAGGTAAGCTGGCAAATTGGAAAAGAAAAATTTGTGGCTTACAATTTGGTATCGGAGCCTTTATCTCAGTTCTAGCGAAGGATAGAGGCGGATTGCTGGGAGATGGCAAGGGCAGGGCATAAGCGAACCCAGGCGGAGACGGAACCTCCACCGGAGCTGGAGCCTCCGGTCGAACAAGAGGCTATGGATGAGGAATCCTTGCATGAGGAGGACTCTAGTGAGGAAACTTCCAAACAGGAGTCCGGTGGCGAGGTTCGGTCGTCCAAGGCTCGATTGGACGTGCTAGAAGGACAGTTGGCACAGACCAATGCCCTGCTGGAAACTCTCGTACGCAAGCTAAAGCGTGACGAGAGGCGGAAGAAAAAGAAAAAGACTGCGGATGCTGGCAGCGCAGAAGGTGCGGATCTTTCGGCCGGGACTGAGGCAAAACCAGACAAGGTCGAACAGACCGAAGTAGAATCAGTCCCTCAGGCAGTTCCCAAGTACAAACCAAAGCCCCCACCGGTCTTCAAGGGAGTGAACGACTATAAAGTGGTGGAGGATTGGTTTTACGATATGGAGGACTACTTCCGAGCGTTGCGATTACCGAGCTCGGAGAAGGTCCCATGTGCAAAACCATACTTGGCAGATAATGCCAAGTCTTGGTGGAGAACGACGGAGGCCAACGAAGGACCAGTGGCCACTTGGGACATGATGAAGGCGAGGATCTGCGCAACATACGTTCCTCCGAATGCCACTCTGCATCTGAGAGATGAGCTGAGTAGGCTAAAGCAGACTGGAACCATCCAGGAATATGTGAATGGGTTCATGGCAAAGAGGATACTGGTCACGGACATGGGGGATATGGATGCGTTCCATGCCTTCATATCAGGTTTGCAAACCTGGGCTCGCGATGAGGTGATGCGGTGGAACCCGACCAACTACAAGGAAGCGTTGGATGCGGCCATCAAGGTGCATTTCAACGATAACCTGCGAAAGGGGAACACGACGGGGTCGGGATCCACATTTAGCAAAGGGGCCAAACCAAGGGGAACGTATAGCAAGGGGAAATTCAAAAAGAGTTTCTCTAAGAATGAGTCCTCGGGGTTCCGGAAAGGCAAATCCGGTGGCCAGCGAGCGAGTACGTGGGGGAGTCAAGCGAAAAAAGACAAACCCACGGATAAGAAGGTCAAGTCGTATAGCAGCGTGGGAAACAACGTATGCTACAACTGCGGCGAAGCGGGACACTTCTCAAGGGAATGTCCCTACCCGAAGAAGGCCAGAGCCAATATGGCCATCAAGTCGGGTGAAGTCCAAACTGAGGTATGTGATCCAGTCCCTAACTCAAAGTTACTCATTACACGAGCAACTTTGGTAGAGAGTCGTTCGCGACATCTACTAGCCCTCCGAGGGAAGCTCGGAGGTAGCTTTGTTAAGATCCTTATTGACACGGGTGCTTCGGATAATTTTGTGGCTGCAGACATAGTCCGGCAAGCCGGACTAATGGTGCAGCGGCTAGGCGAACCAAGGACTATAGAGTTTGTTCAGGGTAGCCAAAGCACCGATGAGGTACTTCGACAAGCGAGAGTCAAAGTGGGGACATGGAAAGTGGACATGGATTTCACCGTCTTGGACATGGCGGGATTTGAAGTGATCTTCGGAATGGATTGGTTTAATCGGTTCGTGGTAGCCCTGCATGGACAAGGTAGGAACCTTGTGGTATTGGCGAATGCCCAAGGAAGAAGATCTAGGGTGGAGGCCCAGGATCTAAAGGTAGGGCAAAGCAAGGCCAAAGAGTCATGCTTAAACCTGGTGTCCACGAGAGGACAACTCACTAAAGGAACTAAAGCAGCCTTTTTGTGCTTACTCTCGGTGAAGAGTGACAAAAAGACAAGAACGGAAGAAGTACCTTTAGTGATCCAGCAGGTGCTGGACCAATTCCAAGATACCATGCCGGAGGAGCTACCGGCGGGGTTGCCCCCCGCACGACCGATTGAACATAAGATTGAGCTGGTCGAGGGTGCTGAGGCGGTGGTTCGTCCACCCTATCGATTGAACGAAAAAGAACTCAAGGAGCTCAAGAGCCAACTAGAGGAGTTGGTGGACAAAGGGTATGTTAGGTTGAGCAAGTCGCCGTATGGGGCGCCGGTGCTATTCGTGAAAAAAGAAAGATGGATCTATGCGCATGTGCATAGACTACCGGTTGCTCAACAAGTATACCAAAAAGAACAAGTACCCTTTGCCAAGGATTGAGGACCTGTTCGATAGGTTGGGAAAGGCAAAATACTTCTCGAGGATTGACCTAAGGTCAGGATACTACCAGATCAGGGTAGCTGAGGAAGATGTCGAGAAGACAACCTGTCGAACGAGGTATGGGAGCTTTGAGTTTTTGGTGATGCCCTTTGGGCTGTGCAATGCGCCGGCAACGTTTTCGGCGTTGATGAACCACATCTTTGTACCCTATCTGGATCACTTCGTGGTCGTCTATATTGACGACATCCTGATCTATAGCGAGACGCTAGAGGAGCATGCCGAACACTTGGCGAAGGTGTTTGAGAAACTAAGGGAACACAAGCTGTATGCTAAAGAGAGCAAATGTGACTTTGCTCAACGAGAGGTAAAGTTTCTCGGGCATGTGGTGGGCCAGGACGGGCTCAAAGTGGACCCGGAGAAGGTCCAAGCGATCCAGGAATGGGAGCGACCATCGAATGTACATGAGTTGAGGGCATTCCTGGGGCTATGCAACTACTATCGAAAGTTTATCAGACACTATTCGAGAGTAGCCCTGCCCTTAACGGATCAAACAGGAAAAGGGAAGATGGTATGGACAGCGGAATGCGAGGCGGCATTCGTCCACCTCAAAGGGAAGTTGAGGAAGGCTCCGGTGTTGGCATTACCAGACTTTGGTAAGGACTTTGAGGTAGACACCGATGCTTCGGACTTTGCGTTGGGCGCAGTTTTGAAGCAAGACAACCATCCAGTAGCGTTCTTCTCGAAGAAGCTGGACAAGGCTCAACGGAAGTGGCCTGCCCACGAGAAGGAATTGTTTGCGGTGGTCAAGGCGCTCAAGGAGTGGCGACACTACCTTGGGAGACACTTCAAGGTTTACACGGACAATGTGGCAACGAAACACTTCTTGTCACAACCCGACCTGAGAGGGAAACAAGGTCGGTGGGCCAATGCCTTGGCCGAGTTTGATTGCGAGATTCTGTACAAGCCTGGGAAGAGCAACATCGTGGCAGATGCGCTAAGTCGAAAAGCGAGCTTGAGGTTGGCGATCTCCAGCGCAACAGCAACCTTCTGGGACGATGTGCGGACAGCATATGAGAACGATGGTCTAGCACAAGAAGTGTTGTTGAGGAATCTGGAGGCGCGGGAAGCTCACCAGAGAGGTGAGCTGCCAACGGAAGAGAAAACGGGCTATGCGGAACGCAACGGACTCATTTATTACAAGCAAACGAGGGTGTATGTCCCAGAAGGGGAACTAAGGAAGGTAGCCTTGGAAGAGTGTCATGACGGACCTCTCGCGGGACACGGCGGAGTGCCCAAGACGATGGGCTTACTCAAAAGGAAGTACCATTGGCCAGATATGGCTAAGGACGTCCAAGACTATGTAAAGACATGCCCAATATGTCAGCAAATCAAAGCCGTGACGAAGGCTAGTGGGGGCTTGTTGCAAAGCATCCCCATTCCAGATCGTCCGTGGAAATGTCTCACGATGGACTTCATCACGGGACTACCCCCAAGCGAGGGGTTCGATGCGATATTCGTGGTGGTGGACCGATTTTCAAAGATGGCACATTTCATACCCACCACAACGGACGTGGATGCGGAAGGTGTGGCGAAGCTGTTCTTCGAACAAATGGTTCGAGTGCGGGGAAGGCCGGAAGAGATTATCTCAGATCGAGATAAGATCTTCACTAGTAGGTTCTGGAGGACACTCCTAGAACAGTATCGCACCAAGTTGAAATTCAGCACAGCCTATCACCCACAGACAGGTAATGGGTATTAAGTCAAGATTGATGGCACTAACACTTCTTGACAGACGGACAAACGGAAAGGGTGAATAGGCAGCTGGAGGATTATTTGCGATGCTATGTCTCGGGAGACCAGACCGACTGGGTAAGTCATTTGGGACTTGCGGAAATGTGTTATAACAACTCACCACATTCGAGCATCGGGGTGAGTCCATGGGAAGTCATCAATGGGCGAGCTATTGAAGGTCCTGTGGAACTCGGTGTGGCCGAGTATCATGGAGAGTTACCCGCAGTGGAGGCATTCACGGCGGAAAGACTCAACATTTGGAATCTAGTGAGGGATTCCTTGGAACGGGCTCAACAAAGGCAAACTAAGTACGCGAACCAAAAGCGTCGAGATGTGGAGTTCCAAGCTGGGGAGAAGGTGTGGCTGAACACCAAGAACCTCAGGCTACCAAGTGGGATCAGCCGAAAGTTGACCCAAAGGTAAAGATGCATGTATTCCTGTAAATGAATCGATCTTGAGTTCCTTAAGCAGGTTCGCGGGGCCTTACGAGATTGAGGCACGAATCGGTAAAGTGGCTTACCGACTCCGACTTCCTCGAGAGATGGGGAAGATGCACCCAGTGTTCCATGTGAACTTACTCAAGCCGTACTTTGAGGATCCGCTTCGCAAGGACCAAGTAAGACCTCTACCCGAGGTTATCCAAGGGGAAGAGGAATACGAAGTCGAGGCCATCCTCAATGCGCGCAAGAGCAAGCGACAAGGACGCGAGGTGAGAGAGTTCCATGTGAAGTGGAAAGGATTTCCACACTGCGAAGCAACATGGGAACCGGAGGAGAACCTAGCGAACGCGCGAGATCTAGTGGAGGAATTTCTGCATGGCAGAACTCTATGTACTTATGCAAAGTTCAATTAAAAGTATCAATTTGAGAAGTTGAGCAATGGCATATGTTGGGACCCGAAGGCGCGCCGAAGGTAAGCTAATTAGCATGGGTTAGCTAGGTCGACCAGGCGTAGGGAGCTACGCCCGACTCCCTGCGGGGATGTCGAATCCATAAACGTATTCTACGGAGGTTGGGTTCGAGCCCCAACCCCCTAGTAAAGCAAGGCTGGGTTCAAGTCCCGACCCTATACTAGGGCGTGGTGAGGTGGGGAGTATAGGGACACCTATATTCCGTTGTCATGAGCTCTTGGCCGGGGAGGCTAACTTAGGCACACCGCTAAGTGGGGGGATGCCCCCGGAGACATGGTCAACAAGTCGTAGGATAAAACGAGACGTTCGATGTGGGCATCGAACTTCTTCTATGGGTGGTGGAGTTGTAAGGAACCAGCTCGCCGAGGTGTCGTAGGCTAAAGGAACCCCGAAAGCATGACCAAAATGACAAAGAGTTCATCGGATGGGACCAAGTCAAAGATCGAGTCCAAGACCGACTCTAGGACCGAGTTCGAGATAGAGTCCGGAATCGAGTCCGAGACCGACTCGGGGACCGAGTTCGAGTCCGAGTTCGAGACCGAGTTCGAGACGGAGTCCGAGATCCGAAATCGGGTCCGAGACCGAGTCCGAAATCGAGTCCGAGGTCGGGCCCGAGATCGGGTCCGAGATCGAGTCCGCGATCGAGTCCGAGACCGAATCCGAAGTCGGATCCGAAATCGGATCCGAGATCGAGCCAGAGACTAAGTCCAAATACTAATACGGGTCAAGGGGTGAAAGCCCAAAGCGTGCGTCCCCCAGGGGGGGGGGGCTGCAGGGGGTTCCAAAAGTATAGTAGGGATAGTGAGGTCCAGGAACCAGTTTTGAAGGGACTCTCCAGTTGGGCTTCCAAACTGACTTGAGGTTGGGACTGGGACCGAGGGGCCTTGGGTGGGAGTGAGCATGGACTTGGCTGGTGCCGGAGGGGCCATCCGAGGAAGTGCTCAAGAGCAGCTCCCACTCCCGAAAGGGAAACCGATTGCGGTGCTCCCGGCTCATGTGGAGTGGTGCCCCACTTGAGTACCATGCGGCTCATTGGTCCTCGCCCTTCCTAGGGGCTTGGGCCTTCCTTCGGGATGGAAGTGGGGGGCGAGAGGTACCCATACCGGGCCGCTAGGCCACGGTGTTTCGCCCCGACGTCCCGAAGCAAGTGTTGCACTCAAGACTTGGGATTTAGAGGGTCCCATGATCAAGTCTTGTGGTACCAAGGGATGTTAGGAACCTGGAAGCTTGGTGTGCTTGGCTGCTTGTGCTTGTGGGGAGTGTAGCCGAACCTTAGTCCAGTCTAACCCGGGGAGGGGGATTGGGAGTGATTTGGGAATCCGTGGAAGGATGGCTAACACTCCATTGCTCGTGCAGTGAGTAGCTGAAACCAAGTAGGAGCTGGTACCATAGGCGAGAACCTTGGCGAGGGAACTTAGCAAAAGCCAAGGCAGTGTTGGACGGATAGACGAGGTAAGCTGGCAAATTAGAAAAGAAAAATTTGTGGCTTACACCACCCTTGGAGCTTCCGCTTTTGCCAAATCGAAGCAATTGGGAATCCATCCTTGGGAACACATTGCTTTTCCCACAATCCGTTAGCACCCCACACTTTAGTGTTCTTGGCCTAACTTTGCCATTTGGATTCTTTCCCATGATTCCCATGGCTCTTTACTTAGCCACTAGTCTTTTGCTCCTATCCTTGATTGTTGCACCCAGCAGCATAGGATCACTACCTCCATTTTTGAGGTATCCTTTCGGTTCCATAGCAAAGACTCTTCTTTGCCAAGTCCGGAGGATGTTCACCCCTAGTACGTCTCTTTAGCATCTTCTGCTATGGGCTCTATCCACGGCCCAACTTCGTGACCCTCCCATGGGTCTCTTATAAAGACTACTTTCCTCGGACTCACTATGCCATCGCACGGACACAGCTTATTTCCCTTACGTGCTCTTCCCACTTGGTCATCTTGACCAAGCCACACCATCTTAAATAGTTCAATTCAACATTTTGAACCAGGAACTTCATTCCTTAGCCAACCAAGGACCTTGTCCTTATTTGGCCATAAGATCACCTAGTGATCTCACATTGGCACCTTAACAGAGTTGCCAAGAGGTATTTGGTCTTCTAGACCTTCAAGTTGTTGACCATAACCTCGGGGGCATCCCCCACACTTGGTGGTGCACCCAAGCCAGCCCTTATGGCCAAGGGTTCATAGCAATTGAGATTAGGTGTCCTCATCTCACTCACTGTCGACAGGTAACTTTCGATACCCGAAGGCACACCACGTCCTTGGTGCCACTTGCACCAAAGCATTCAAGTTAGATATGCCGAACTTTCACACTAAGCAATCTAACTGTGCATCACGACTCTGAGGCATCCCTCGCTTGGCGGTGTGCCCAAACTAGTCTCCCCATTGAGAGTCCATGACCACCGAAATATGAGTGTCTTCATATTCCAAACCATCACCACGCCCTAGTGAGTTGGGACTCGAACCCAAGCACTAGAGGGTCGGGACTCGAACTCAACCTCCGTATATGCATCTACGGACGGCATCACCCAGGATGCCTGGCGTGACTCCCCACGCCGGTGCACCAACTTTTATTTAAAGTGCACTATAGATCACAGCTTAGGAACCTAGTTCCTCCACACTGCCAAGTCCTTTCACTTGACACATCTGTGATCATGCATGGACTCCTCCATGCTTGGCCCCATGGCCCACCCTTTTTTAAGTTATCACCTTCAACTAGGGTATTTGTTCCCCCGACTTGCCAATCTCACTTGGCAAGTCCTCCGACCACCGTAACATGGTTCCTGCATAAGCGTGAAAGTCCTTGACCATCGACTTTCGTTCAAAGCCCTTTCTTTGAACACTTGGGAATTACTTCCCTAACCTTGATAGCCTTGCCTCATGGCAAGCTTCAAAACCACGCTTCTGCTGCGCCACTCTGGTTTCGTGCGTTCCATGAACCATTTACACTTGGCCTTTCTAGGTACTAAGCTACCTAGAATCGTCTTTGGGAACCTTGAAGGAACTCTATCCCTTAACTTGCTAAGGCCTCTCTTTTCGCAAGCTTTATAGTTGCCATATAGTCTAATATGGACAATTCCATATTTTAGACTCTCCATGGCATCATGGTTACTAGCAACAACACCCTCGAGCCCCCACTTGATTCTCCACTCCCAGCTGGCACAACTAACCTTGGTCATGCCTGTCAATTCCTATGGTTCGATTCTATCCCCTTACTACTTGCTTTTGGCTTCACACCTTTCCTTCGGTCATTCTCCTCCAGACTAGGAGGATAGCTTTGCACTTTCTATCATGCCTTAGCAAGTATTCTTAGGGATGAACCGACCAGATAGCCTAGGGAGTGGTTCCTCAATCCAGGTATGCTCACCTTATAATTCCACACATCTGGATTAACGTTGTTGCTTATGGGCCCTTACATGCCCATCACTAACCTTGCCAAAATTCCATTTTTGGCTTTGTCCAATTCAGGTAGACAATCTTCTCCTGTCTCCGCAACCTTGGACATTTGGATAGCACCTTCTATCCATCATTCGCTAGGGACTTAGTCCCTTGGGCCTTATCTATTGCCCTCGCGACCTCAAACACCACCTTCTGGTGTTCTAGAGTGTCTAGGTGTCCCAAATGATGGCTTCTTTGACAATGAGCATTCCTTTTTACGACATCGACTTACTATTTCGCAGCCTAAGCAATTTATCCCTTATAAAAGTATATCTAACTTCCTTATGCCATTAAGAAGTCTTGGGTAGTTACCTTCTACCAGTTTAACCAATTATCTTGCACTTTTTGCTTAGTTGCCTCATAGTTGTCAAGTCCTACAACTCATTGCTAGTGCTTCCACACTTCCATCATTGTTTTGGTCACCACGCTCTACCACATGCCTTCCAGCTTAGGCTATATCATTCCCATTTCCGTTGGGATTCCCTTGGCAAGGGGTTCTTATGAACCCACTAACATAACCTCAAGGTATCACACCTTGGCACATTTGGTGTTTCCACACCATTGGCCCCACGAGCCTATCCTTATGACACTACTTATTAGTGTTTAGGTCTTTGCTAAGACTAATATAGTTATTCCTCATGCTAACTATCTGTTAGCACCGCACTATAGTGTTTGCACCCAACTCTGGGCCAAAGTTGCTTTCTTCTGGGAACATCTTTCCCACAACTTTAGCATGGTACATTCTGCCATTTATGAGATACCTACTGTTCTCATACTTGGATCTTATGATCCTCCCCATACCTTATGGGGCACCATACACCTCAGTCCAAATGCTTCAACCAATCCTTTAGGACCATTCTCTGACTCCACTTGAGTCATCCAACATTTTAGACTTTGTTAATCCAACGACCTGCGAGGTCTTAGTCTTCGAGGTGCCAACTCGCTAAAATACAACTTCTTGTATTCAGGTCCTACTCACAAGGACCATCTTTGCAAGTGTTACTCAGACACTTGATTTGTTCTCTTGGGGCAACCTTTTCCCCTTAGGACCACTTGTCCATGTGATGAGAATACCAACTCATCCTCTGAGTACACCCCCAACTCTTTGGGTTGTTCTAGCATTTATTAGAGGTAGCCCCGGCTATCATTTCAAGGACTTGTGTCCTCTTCTGTATTTGACCTCCCATGGTCATCAATTCTGGTCTCAAAGTTATGAGCACTAGCCTCAACTATATGAGGGTAATCTTGTGACTCCTTTATTGTTTTGGAGTCTACATCTTTCCCGTGATCCCAACTATAGTTGTTTACCACAACTACGTTAGCCAGTTTGTTGAGTCAAACGCTCATCTGGATCACTTCCTCAACTCAATGAGGAAAACCTTGCACTGTTCCCAAGATCCCAAAGTCGTTCCATTATTGGCCCTTTTCTATCCACCACCTTGTCTACAAGTTCACACATGAACTGTAATGGAGAGCCATGTATTCCCGACCTGCTACTCCTCAAGGATAGGCCCACTCCTCGGACCTTCCGATGCTAACACTAGTGGTGATATACTTGAGCACCAATAAAAGTCAGACTAAGGAACAGCTCCGATACCAAGTTGTAAACAACTAATTTTTCCATTTTACTTTAGTCACTTAACCGCACCTCCAACCACTTGGAGGAGTCTCATTCACAACCTCCATAAGTCCCAGTTAGGACTTGGGGCTTATTAGCCCCGAGAATGGCATTCATGCCACTCCACCTTTGCACTTGGTCCAAGTGCTCCACGTGTCCGATCCTATGACCGGCACCCCGAGGTACCACCAACATATCGGCCTGTTACGCTAAAGCCATGCCCATTCACCTTGGTCACCCCGGTGGTTCAACACCACCTGCATTACAATCCCATCTCTCAAAGACTAGGCCATCCATCCATGAGTGGCTATCCCAGATCCACTCCATAGCATCCTCAAAATGCCTGCAGACATGGGGAATAGCCTTCCCCAATATCTCCTTTCTGGTCCCCACCAAGTCCCTTCCTGTCCATGGCCACGTTCACCAACATTGCCACTGGATCAAGGCCCACAGGCCTGACCACTAAGTCCAACTGTCCTCTGGGACTTCCTCACGGTGTGACTGTGTCCCTTATCACCACACTAGAGGGCTACTCCTCTTCCTTTCCACAGTCTGGGACTTTGGGGCAACATTTCGAAACACCGTGGCCCTACGTGGGCCTCGTGAGTACTCTCCTCGCCTTCTGTCTTTGGGTGCTCTAGCCATGGGCTTAGAGCGAGGTTCCATTGAGCCACACCAGGTATCCAAGTAGGTAGTGCCACCCACACTTGGACTGGGAGCATCGGCCAGTCGATCTCCCGAGGGAACTAGAGCCGGCTCTTGAACACTTCACCAAGCTACCCCGCTTGTCGGTCCGTGTTCACTCTAGTCTTGGACTTCCCAGTGGGCAGCTCATCACCCAATACTGGGTCCGGCCTTCCTGGGCCAAACTGGCCGTTCCTGACCAAACTGGCTTCACTGCAGTCCTCCCTCGACTATACTTTTAGAGCTCACCAAACCCCCCAGGGTCTGGGAGACGAACGCTTTGGGCTTTCACCCTCTCAGACTCAAACTCGGACTTGGACTCGGACTCGAACTCGGACTCGGACTCAGACTCGGGCTTGGACTCGGGCTCGGTCTTGGCCTCGGCCTCGGTCTCGGTCTCGGTCCCGGTCTCGGTCCCGGTCTCGGTCTCGACTTCGGACTCCATCTCGGGTCCATCTCGGACTCCATCTTGGGTCCATGTCGGGTCCATCTCGGACTCCATCTCGGGTCCATCTCAGACTCCATCTCGGACTCCACCTCGGGTCTATCTCGGGTCCACCTCGGACTCCGTCTCGGACTCCACTTCGGACTCAACTTCGGACCCCAACTCGAGTCCATCTCGGACACTTCCACGTGTCATGTGTTGGTCCTTTTGGGTCCCTTTTTGGAGCCTCGCTTATTGCTCACTTCGTGCTCGTTCCTCAAGCACTTCGTTGGGAGTTCCACTCCCACTCTCGACCTTTTTAAGTCGAAGCTTTTAGTCCAAACGTGTTACGTTCGTTTGGCTTTCGCTTCGGCCACTACCATGTGGCACCCTTTCGGCTCCACTTTGGGGCCTAGGGATTTTGTGTCTCACATATATATGCATTTACAGATGGCATCATCTAGGATGCTTAATATGATTCCCCACGTTGATGCACCAACTTATACCCAAAGTGCACTATGAATCATAGATTAAGAACTTAGTTCTTCTTCCATATTTGGCCCTATAGGCCCTATAGGCTACCCCTTTTGAAGTCAACACCTTTAACTAGGGTTTTTATTCCCCCGACTTGCCAATCTTGTTTAGCAAGTCACCCGACCAACGTAACATAATTTCATGCATAAGTGTGAAAGTTCTTAATCATTGACTTTCATTCAAAACTATATCTTTGAACACTCAGGAACTAATTCCCTAACCTTGATACCCTCGCTTCATGGCAAGTTTCAAGACCACACTTCTATTGCACCACTCTGATTTTGTGCAATCCTATAAACCATTTACATTTGTTTTTCTAGATATCAACCTATCTAGACTTATCTTTAGGAATATTTAAGGGATTTTATCCCTTAGCTTGCTAAAGCCTTTCCTTTTATAAACTTTTTAATTGCCATATGGTCTAACATAGACAATCCCATACTTTAAACTTTTTATGGCATCACAATTGCTAATAGCAACATTTTTGAACACCCACTTGATTCTCCACTCCCAACTTGCATAACCATTTTCGATTATGCCCTTCAATTACTATAGTTCAATTCTATCCTTTTACTACTTGCTTTTGGCCTCACAAGTGTCCTTCGATTATTCTCCTCTAGACTTTACACTTTCTACCATGCTTTAGCAAGTATTCTTAGGGATGAACCTACCCAATAGCGTAGGGAGTGGTTCCTCAATCTGGATATACTCACCTTGTAATGTTACATATGAAAATTAACATTACTACTTATAGGCATTTATATGTTCGTCATTAACCTTGCCAAAATCCTTTTTGGCTTTGTCTAATTTAGATAGATGGACTTCTTCTGTCTTCATAATTTTGGATGTTAAATAACACCTCCTATCTAATATTTGTTAGGGACTTAGACCCTTGGGCCTTATTTAATGCCTTCATAATACCAAACACTATTTCCTGGTGTTTTAGAGTGTTTATGTATCCTAATGATGGCTTTTTTTGACAATGAGCATTTTCCTTTATAACATTCACTCACTATATTGCAACATAAATAATTTATCACCTTAAGGGATATATCTAACTTTCTTATCCTAATAAAAGGTCTTGGGAAGTTAATTTCTACCAATCCAATTAATTATGTTGCACGTTTTGTTTAGTTGTTTTATAGTTGTCAAGTTTAACAACTCATTGCTAGTGTTTCCACACCTTCATCATTATTTGGGTCACTGCACTTAAATTGTATGCCTTCCAACTTAAGCCATGCCAATTCCATTTCCATTGGCAAGGGGTTCTTATGAATCAACTAACTTAACCTCAAGGCACACACCTTGGCATATTTGGTGTCTTCACACCATCGGCTCTACATGCTTAGCCTTATGACACTTCCCACTTGTGTCTAGGTCTTTGCTAATATAATAGTTGTTGTTTCTTCTACCAACTATCAATTAGCAATTGAATATAGTATTTAGATACAACTCCTCACTAAAGTTGCTTTTTTTTCATAAACACCTTTTCACGATTTTAGTATAACATGTTTTGCCACTAATGAGATACCCATTGTTCTCATATTGGGATCTTATGATCTTCCTCATCCTTCTTAGGGTATAACACACCTTAGTCCAGATGTTTTCACCAATCCTTTAAAACTATTCTTTGACACACTTGAGTTATCTAGCTTTTTAGACTTTATTAATTCAACAACTTATAATGTCCTAGCCTTAGGGCTACTTTTGAGGTGCCAACTTGATAGAATATCATTTTTTGTATTCATGTCCTACTCACAAAGACCATCTTTGCAAGTGTTATTTTGACACTTGATTATTCTTCATTTAGCATAAGCCATCTTTACCCCTTAAGACTATCTGTCCATATGATAAGAATACTGACTCATCCTCTAAGTACACCCTTAACTCCTTGGGTTGTTCTAGCATTTATTAAAGGTAGGCCCGGTTACCATTTCAAGGACATGTGTCCTCTTCTGTATTTAACCTCCCACAGTCATTAATTATAGTTTCAAATTCATAAGCACCATCCTCAACTATATGAGGATAATCCTATGACTGCTTTATTATTTTGGAATCTTCATTCTTCCTATGATCCCAACTATAGTTGTTTACCACAACCATATTAGCCAGTTTGTTAAGTCAAACACTCATCTGGATCACATCCTTAACTTTCTAAAGAAAACCTTATACTGTTCCTAATATCTTAAATTTGTTCCCTTAATAACCCTTTTTTATCCACCACATTGCTAACATGTTCACATATGAACTAAAGTGGAGACTTATGCCCTTTCGACATGCTACTCCTTGAGGATAAGCCCAGTTCTGGGACCTTCCAATGCCAATACTTACCCACCAATAAGGGTTGGACTAAGGAATAGCTCCAACACCAAGTTGGAAACGACTAAATTTTCCATTTTAGTTTAGTCATTTAACTACACATTCAACTACTTGGAGGAGTTTCACTCACAACCTCCATAAGTTCTATTCTAGATTTAAGGACTTGCTAGCCCCGTGAATGGCATATATGCCATTCAGTCTTTGCATTTAGTTTAATTGCTCCATGTGTTCGATCCCCTTACCAACACCCAAAGGTACTATCGACATATCAGCTCGTTAGGCTAAATCCATGCCCATTTACCCTTGTCACATCGGTAGTCCAAAACCAACTGCATCACAGTTCTATCTTTCAAAGACTAAGCCATTTATCTGTGAGTGGTCATCCCTTGACCACACTTTAGCACCCTTAGGATGCCCAAAAACATTGGGGACACCCTTCCCCAATGTCCCATCTTCCATTCCCATTAAGTCCCTCTCCATCCACAGCTGTGTTCGCCAATACTGCCACTGGGTCAAAGCCCAAAAGCTTAACCATTAAGTCCCATTGACCTCTGGGACTTCCTTACCATATGACCATATTCTTGGTCACTATACAGAGGATTACTTTTTTTCCTTTCCATAATCCAGGACTTTGGGACAACATTTTGAAACACCGTGGCCCTACACGAGCCTCGTGAGTACTTTTCCCACCTTCGACTCTTAGGTGCTCTAGCCATGTGGCTAGAGTGAGGTTTCGATGAGCTACACAAGGTATTCAAGTAGGCAGTGCCATCCACACTTAGATTAAGAGCATCGACCATTCAATTTAACAAGGGAGCTAAAATCAGCTCTTGAACACTTCACCAAGCTACCCCGCTTGTTTATCCGTATTCACTCTAGCTTTGGACTCAGTGGATATATCATCACCCAACACATGGGTATAACCTTCCTTGGTTATACTGGTCTTTCCAGGCCAAACTGGCTCCACTAAAGTCCTCCTCCCTACTATGCTTTTGGAGCTCACCAAACCCTGTAGGGTCTGGGAGACGAATGCTTTGGGCTTTCACCCTCGGTCTTGGACTCAAACTCGGACTTGGACTTAGTCTCGTTCTCGTTCTCGGTCTCGGTCTCGGTCTCGGTCTCGGTTTCGGACTCAATCTCAGTCTCTGTCTCGGACTCAATCTTGGTCTCGGTCTTAGTCTCGGTCTTGACCTCAGACTCCATCTCATGTCCATCTCGAACTTGACCTTGGACTCTATCTCAAGTCCTTCTCAGACTCCATCTTGGGTCCTTCTCAGACTCTATCTCAGGTCCATCTCGGTCTCTATCTTGGACTCTATTTTCGACTCCATCTTAGGTCTATCATGGACTCCATCTTGGGTCCATTTTAGACTCGTTCCTAACACTTCTATGTGTTACAACCCTTGCCATGTGTCTATCCTTCTTGTGTTCATGTTTAAAGACTCATTCAATGATTGCTTCATGCTCATTCCTCTAGCATTTTGTTCGGAGTTTCACTACTCTCGACTTTCCAAGTCAGAGCTTTTGGTCTAAACACATTACACTTGTTAGACTTCCACTTTGACCACTACCATGTGGCACCTTTTTTGCTCCACTTTGGGGCTTAGGGATTTGTGTGTCATACTAAATTCTATGCATCACATTAGACATAATAGTAGCGAAACCTTCAAGATTTTCACAAAGTACTTGGAAAATGAATGGACGTATTACAATGGTGGAAATCCCATGATCAAAGTTAGTGTAAAGAAACTAAAGGTATACTTTATATTGGTCTTTAATTTATTAGTTGAATTTGTTTGATTTTCCAAATCCTGTTATAAAGTAATGTTGTGGATTGTGGTGTCTACATGATGCACTATGAAGACATTCATAACAAAATCTTCTGACAATCTTACAATGGAGTTTGTAGAGAAATTGGTATATTGAGTTTTTTTTAATTAGTCTTTGAATTTAGGTTTTTTTGTAGCTTTTCTCTAAGAAAATCATACTTAGACACTAGATATGATATGAAATTCTAAAAGCCATTGCAAGTTCTGTCAATAAGCAAAAGAAGGTGATTAAAGTGTAGAATAGGTATTAGCACTAGTTCTTAATACCTATAATGCTAACAAAAACTTGGTGTAGCATGGAAAAACTAAGTTGATAAATGTATTATGTAGCATGAGCATGAAGAAAAAGAAAGAGAAATTTTGGTGGAGGGAGAAGACCAAAAATAACAAAAAAGAGCTCATCTGTAGCAGAATAAAAATGCGAAGAACAAAGAAAAAGTATAGTTTTATATTAAAATAGTTACTCATCTTCGAACAAGCTAAAGACTAACCACTATTTGCAGAAAGATGTCCAGAAAGATGATGGAATAAGGAAGGATGAGGAGGAGAAGCAAGACAATGTAATTTTATTATTATCTAAACTAGTTCTTGTTTTTAGCTTTTTGTATTGTGCAACATAAGTATGAAAAAAAATAAAAAGAAACTTTGGTGGAAAGAGAAGACCAAGAACAGGAAGAAAGAGCTTGCATGCAATAAGATAAAAATACAGAGGATAAAGAAAAGGTACAATATTATATTAAATTAGTTACTCGTCTTCAAACACGCTAACGAAAAAAATGTCAAAAGGAATGACAAGGGAGGAGCAAAAAGTTGCTGTTGCATGTGAGCAAGAGGAGAAGGATAAAAACTCACAGTTAAAAATGGAGGATAAAGCTATGGGTGACAAAGCAAACGACTAAGTAATCTTTAAACCAATCAAAAGCTAAAAACTAATTGCTAAATGCAGGAAAACACAGAACGCAAAAGAGCAAATATAACTTAAATGAGTCAAGACATTTTAAGGCTTTGTCCTAGCTTGGATTTTTCCACCTAAAAGGCGCTTCTATAAAGCATGAAAGCTTACAACAAGATTCATAGTAAGTTCTTCAAAGAAAAGCTTAAAAAAACTTACACATATTTGAGCATTTTGAGCTATGTTCGAAAAGTAATTTGTGAGGCTCATTTGTTGTAAAAAGATAACCTTTAAAAATCTAAAGTTGTTGATAGCAAAAAATCATAACAAATACCGTTAACTATTTACTATTATCTTATTCCAGTCATCTAGCGGTGGGAGATAAGTCTAGTTTAGGGTGAAGGCATTTCGTAGAGCTTGTTGGAAGGCAAAAGCAACAGTGCTGGAAGTTAGCTAAAGATCGGCCACTTGCCAAAGCAACAGAATGTGATTTGGTTTGTGAAAATCTCTCCTCTTCTCTCCCAGATTTTAGGTCTATTTTGCTAGCGGCCACTTTAAATGTGACTTGATTCATGTGTGTGCTAGATGCTGCACCACTGGAGGAGCAACTTGTTCACATTCTTTCCTAATTAGCAGCAACTACCAGTGTTAGTAGTGGCAGCAGTAGCAATCAGCTACAACTCGCCACCAACAGCTTGCTTTGCATCATGGAAGCACTGGAGTAGTAAAGATCCACTCTCAATCAAAGTGACCACCACATTCTTTTTTCTTCATTTTTTTTCATGGTCACAAAGCTTCTTTATAGCCAAGCCTAGCATCTGCATTGCCAAAGTCCGAGATGGAGCCCAAGGTCAAGTCCAAGATGGAGACCAAGTTTGAAATGGAGCCCAAAGTTGAGTCTAAGCTAGAGACTGAAATTGGGTCCAAGATCAAGGTCAAGACCGAGACCAAGACTAAGACTAAATCTGAGTCTGAATTCAAGACCAAGTTCAAGTCCAAGTCTGAGTCATGGACTTAGCATAATAGGTTGATATGTCAGTGGTGCCTTTGAGGTGTCTGTCATGAGATTGGACATGTGGAGCACTTAGACCAAATGCAAAAGCTGAGTGGCATAAATGTTATTCACGAGGCTAACATGTCCCCAAGTTGGGAGTAGAACTTATAGAGGTTGTGAGTGGTTAAAGGTGTAGTTAAGTGACTAAAGTAGAATGAAAAAATTAATTGTTTACACTTAGAAATTTAACTCTATCCATTTATTCAGTAGCCCAAGTCCTTGAAACTTTGAATCTCTAATGCCCTTGGACACATGGAGGGTTAGGTTAAAAATACAAAATAAAATGTTTTATATGATTGTGTATTATAATATAAATAAATAAACTGAATTAAATACTAATTAACTATTTTGCTAAGTAGGTACTTTAACAAAATAAAGCATGATTTATCTTTTGTTAGAGTATTTGCACTGATTTTTTTTCATCCATAATTAATTCATGAGAGTTTTGTAGATGTAAATGAGAACTATCATCTAAGATAAAAACTTTCTTAATTTATCTCACTAGACACCACATGCAATTAATTTTACCCTCATAACACACTAGTATTAACTTTGGATATTTATCACACACTAATTACTCCATCATTTTGATTTTTCTTACACTCAATAAATAGATCTATTCATAAGTTTCTTTCTTACTCCTTATATGTGTTATTCAGCTAGGGATTGAGAAATTTTCATCAATTTTTTTTTTGTGCTTATCTTGAGAGAAATTTAAGAGTGGTCTTATACACATTTGGTTATAAGTAGTCGAAATGAATCTTTAGTTTCATTTTAACAAAGGAATTATTAAGATCTTTATAATGCATTATGTATCAAAATATTATGCATTCTACACCATAAGATCTATGTATTTTTCTACTAGAGTATATGGTTGTCACACTTTATGAACTTATGAGTGACTTTATTTGAGTTTTTCTTGAAATTTCTTTTGATAAAAGTGTTGTCAAGCTATTCAAGTTTCTTTTACATTTTATTTCATCCAATTCTATATTCTTTGTTAAGAGATTTGATGGCCTTTTTTGAAAGGTGTTTTACATTTCTTTCTTGTGATAACATTTGTATTAATTGGGCCAGAAGTTCTTTATTTTATTTTTGTGATCACAACTTCCACCTATGTTTCCATGAAGAAGTAGTGGCTCCTAAACTTGTACAGGGTGACTTTTAACCCACAAAGATCCAACCATGGCCACCAAACATTGTTCATGCATGGGAGGAGATTTTGAGGTTATGGCAAAAATGGATAGCACAAGGAGTTGATGCAAGGTAGATGGTGGACAATATGATTCACTTCTAGAAATTGCCTATTTAGGAGAAAGTGACAGTCATCTTATGGCTGATAGCCAACAATGGTCTTTTGGTCGAATAGTGCTTTCAAGATTATGTGAGTCACATATGCAAAGAGTGTGGTGAGATTGAGATGGTCATACATGCATTGTGGGAGTGTGATATTGCAAAGGAAGTACGGCAATAGATCATCAAGGCAATGAAAGAGTTGGGAGTTATACAAGAGTTTGAGGCCCATAGTGGGACATTCTCCATT
This sequence comes from Selaginella moellendorffii, assembly GCF_000143415.4. Lineage (NCBI taxonomy): Eukaryota > Viridiplantae > Streptophyta > Lycopodiopsida > Selaginellales > Selaginellaceae > Selaginella > Selaginella moellendorffii. The sequence goes on along the minus strand of NW_003314405.1, from coordinate 135,822 downwards.
GGTTTGAGGGAGTGAGGGGTCCTACCCAGGGCCTAGCCATACAACACATCAGGTGTAGAGGACAATATGGCTAGGGGATCCAGGTCTACTAAGACATGGTTGAGGCAGAGGAATTCTTGTATGGGAAGCTCTTGGCCATGCTCAATGGGTGGTATGGCATGTAATGAGGGTCTAGGCCTTGTGGGAAGCACATAATCAAGTTCATTTTGATGGGATATAGTCAGGGTATCACAAGTGATAGTGGAGTGGTGGAGACTTATACTAGCAATGGTATGGCTCTACGATGCTATCCTCCAAGATAGGGGGAAGCTAGAGTGGCTGGAGGAGTGGCAGAAAACATGGGTACCATATTTCAATGATGGTGACTAGAAAGAAGTTCGGTGGAGATAATGCCCCCCAAAATTGATCTTGCGGTCCACATGAAAGGGGGACTTAGACCTAGATATGGTATAATGACAATGACTGTAGCCACTTCTACTTTAGATTTAATGTCACTTTGGATGAAAGAGAGTTTCACTAGATAACATGAGTTCAGGGTGGCATACTCAATTTTTGTATTAATCCCTATAAGACATTGAGGAATGTATATACACATTTCACCAAACATTATTCATGACCCTAAATCTTAAATTTTAAACTGAGCTTGGCTTTCCTCTTAGTTTCGAGCACTATCACCATTTATCACCATATTATGACTTTTAATGACTGCAATATTTTTTTATAATCCAAAACTACATCACTCAACACACCCTAAACCCAAGGTGAAAGAATGCCATGCTACCAAAAACATAGTGGGCTGCTCCCCCAATCGATTGATCTGAGCATCTTGAGGGCACAAAGATCTCAAGGTTGACAACAATGTCTCCACAGTCCTCCACAAATGCAAGAAATCCAAATCACTCAATACATCCATGCTCACATCCTTGCCAGCAGCAAACGTTCCTAGGAAACCTCCTGGTCCAGATGTTGCTCCATTGCAAGAACGTCTTCTACCAGATGATCATGCTGGGCCGTCAGATTTGGCGCCTTAGTTGTGGCCCGCTTGGAAAGGCAACGCAATTCCGGCCTCACTCCCTCGAGAATCATGGCGTAATAGATGTGCCTATTGATGCCCACTATTGGCAAACGTGCCCTGATCGTCGCCAACAATCTCGTCACCATGTACAGCACAATGTGATCAGATCGACAAGGCTAGAGGCGTGTTTCACTGGATCAAGAACAAGAATCCAGTCTCTTGTAATGCGATGATCACAGTGCGCTGGAGTTCTATGTTGAGCATCCTATGCCTGACAAGATCATGCTCATTCTCGCAGCGAAAACGTGTGCTAGCTTGGGTGATCTCGATCGAGGCCAGGAGATCATGCCAGAACCGTGGACCTGGGATTGGAATCGGAGCTCCTGAAAGCTCCTGGTGGCCAACAGTGTGATCGGTATGGTATCATTGGTATGTATGGGAAGTGCTTGGGCGATGCCAAGCGCTTGTCCGATGGATTGGAGGGGACGTGATCTCCTGGAACTCGATCATCGCGGCTGCCGGCCCTAGGTAGGGTTTAAGATTTAGGTAGAAGGAGCGAGCGCGCGAGGAGCTGAAATGGTTGTGGGGGAGAGTAGACCGCCGAAGCTGGTGCGCGAGGGAGATCTTCGACCTTGCCAGGATCTAGTCTCCTGGAACGCCGTGATCGCGGCTTTTGTCCCCAGTGTCTGGCCAGCTAGATTCTCACCAGGATGAAGCTCGAGGGCAATCGATCCAGCAGTGGGCCGCTGGAAGAGGGCATGGCCGGGGATGATTGGCTTGGATCCAGTCAGGGATGGGATCGGGGAATTATCAAGACAATGCCTGCCGGCTGCTGGCGAGATCCATGGCGATGCCGAGCGCGCTGCTCGAGCAATGGAGAAGATCGCGGCTCCGCATTGCTCCTCAAATAGAATATACTTTGATCGAAACTAGATACCATTTTATTTGAGTAGTAGGGTTCCAAGCCAGGTGAAAATTCCATGGGGAGTGATGATCGAGACGCCGATCGCCCGCCTCCACTCATCGATGATGCGGACGAGGAGGAGGATGCTACGGCGCCAGTGCCAGCGATCGATTGTAAGCTTGATGATGCTGGTGAAGAAGATGGTGCTGAGCGAGCGATTGGGAGCTGCGCAGCTGTGGATTCCGCCGATCGTCCGCCCCCATTTCGCGAGGATGATGGGGAGGAGAAGATTCCATCGGGGTTTGAGATTGTGGAGGAGCTCTCTCCCTCTCCATCTCCACCTCCATCTCCATCGCCAGGGAAGATCGATGAGGGGCTTTCTTCTCCTCTAAGAGGGAAATTCAATGGTTTGGAAAGGAAGCGTTCCTGTTTCACCAAGTATGTCGCTCAAACCACAAGTCCATCCGATGGAGATGATGTGAGATGGTACTTCTGCAAGACACCTCTTGGTATTCATGGTACGTTCTTTCATCTCTTCGTGCTCTTCTTTTTTTGATCACTGCTCTTTCAATGCAGAGGCGGCTGCGTCAGTGCCATCGACTGAGATCGTCGGCAAGGGTGAATTTTTCCGGTTTAGTGTCCGCGATTCCTTGTCTCTGGAAGAAAGCTATCTCGAGGTGATTGTGTTTTTTCAGTCTAGTTCTTTGAGCTTAGTTTTTCTTCCGGTTTTGCCAGAGAGAAGAGGAGCTAGTGGCTTTGTGGTGGAAAGAATACGCCGAGTGTAGTGAAGGTCCATCGAAATCCAAGAGGCATGATCCAGAGGCTTTCCAAAGACACTCTTCGGATTTCTACGAGGAAGCTGTCGGCGTCCCTGTGAAAGGTGGACTCTACGAAGTAAGTGAAAACCATCCAGCGAGAATCTCAAAAGCTCTTGCTCTCTAACAGGTTGATCTGGATTCGAGGCGATGTTTCCCAGTCTACTGGGGTGGCGAGCATCGCCGAGTATTGCGAGGGCATTGGTTTGCTCAACGAGGGAGTCTCGACTGGCTTCCACTGCGGGAGGACATAGCTGAACAGTTGGAATTCGGGTATCGCAGTAAGGTCCGTTATTTCATTTCAAGCTGAGATGAGAAAGTTGCTGACATGTTTGATTCTCAGATATGGCTGAGACGCTCGTTTCAGCCTTCTGGCCAGTTTGCTGCTCGTTTGGATTTTCACGGTGCTACGCAGGTATCCGCTGTGCTTTCCGGCTTACGAGGTTTGGATGATGCCGCTGTTGCAGGGGCTTCACGCACTTTTTACGGGTGAGGAGGACAGTTGGGAGGCCTGGTTGAACGTGGATGCGTCCGGAATCACGTCCGTGCTTGGCCTTAAAGGCACCGGATGCAAGCTGAGGCGAGGATTTATACTCTCGGGCTCACAGCTTTCCCAGGTAAGTCACTTTTTCGCAAGCCGCAAAACAGCGATGAGTCTCTAGTCTTCGGCTTTGGGCAGGATGAGCTTCGGCAGAAAAAAGAGGAGGAGATGGACGATTATTGCTCTGAGGTGATCAGTGGTTCTTTCTTTTTGGTTCTTTTCTGAGCTTCAATGCACAGGTTCCTGTACAACACCTTGTGTTCATGGTCCACGGAATAGGCCAAAGGCTGGAGAAGGCCAATTTGGTTGATGATGTTGGTACATTTCGACGCACAGCTGCGATGCTAGCCGAGAAGCATCTCACGAAATATCAGCGACACTCGCAGCGTGTTCTTTTCATCCCATGCCAGGTGCCATCACCGTAATTTCACAAGCTTTTTTTAATGTGCCTTTGCAGTGGAGAAGACATCTCAAGCTGGGAGGTGAAGCAGCTGTCGAAAATTGCACCTTAGAAGGTGTAAGAGCGCTACGTACAATGATCGGTGCCACTGTGCACGATGTGTTGTATTATATGAGCCCGATTTACTGCCAAGACATTATCGATTCGGTAAGTAGTATTTCCTTCACATCTTTTGGGGTGTTCTTACTAATGGATACTTTCAGGTGTCTTCCTCTCTAAACAGATTATACGAGAAGTTTATGCGACGTAATCCTGGATATAATGGCAAGGTGCGAGTCTTGATTTTTTTTTTTTTTGCGTGATGGTTTACATTGTATAACTTGCCAGATATCGATCTATGGACACTCGCTTGGAAGCGTTCTTTCATATGATATTCTATGCCACCAGGAATCCCTGACGTCGATGTTTCCTATTCAAGAGATAAACTTGAGTGTTACTAATGCCGACGCAGAGAATGAACGTCCACCGGAGTCAGAGCAACCCAGTCACTCTTCGGATCATGATTCAAGAGACAGCAGCAAGGAAGGATCAGACGCTAGTACGACTACAGAAGCTGAGACTGAGAGTGACACGGAGACGGAGAGAGTCAAGGCGTTACGTTCAGAGGTATGATCTCCTGTGGCGTTTCTATATGATTTAGCTCGTGCTTGCAGGTTGAGATCTTGAGAAAGCAGCTCAAGTCACTGGGAACAAACGCAGCATTGGGAACGAAACAAGGAGAGCGAGCTCCTTCTCGAAAATACCATACTCCTCAAATTCGATACACAAAACTTTTGTTTCAGGTACACCATGGTGGCTTGATTCTTTACTGTTGATAAGTTTCTTTCTCGCAGGTGGACACGTTTTTCGCAGTTGGATCGCCACTGGGATTGTTTCTCAGCCTCCGGAATGTACGCCTTGGATCGGGTACGTGTGTGATTTACGGATTTTGCAACGTAGATTGAATGCGTTTGCGTAGGAACGGGTCATGAGTACTGGGAAGATGAAGGCATCGAAGAAGAAATGCCAGCATGCAGGCAAATGATGAACATATTTCATCCGTATGATCCTGTCGCTTACAGGTATCAATATACTTCTGTGTTAGCAGCGTTTACATCTATCCTTTCTTCGTGATTACAGAGTGGAACCTCTGATATCGAAGGATTTCGTCGACAAGAAGCCGGAGTTTATTCCATACCACAAAGGAGGCAAGCGTCTACATATTGGGATGCAGGTAATCATCGTGCTTTCTAAGTTTTGCTATCAGAGCTCAAGGAAGTTCTTGGCAGGAATTTGGAGAAGACCTGGGCGCTCGCTCACGCGCTTTTGTGAGCTCCATTGCTTCGGTTGGGGTATGGTTTTCTGTCACAGCGTCTTTCGAGTGCCACTAATATTGACCGTTTCTTCAGAATCGCGTCGCAAGTGCATTTGTAAGCTCGGATAGAAAATGTATGCTTCTCGTGTCATTGGCGTTTGCTTCTAACGCAGTTAGGAATGATCTTGCAGTAGACGAGGAGAGTCCCACTAAAGAGGAGAGAAGCTACGGTAGTATGGTGATGGAAAGGCTGTCTGGAAGTCCCAATGGTAGAGTCGACTTCATGCTACAGGTAAGTCTTACTCTCTACTATCACGTCATTGACAAAGTTCTTGCGTGGATAACAGGATTCAACATTCGAGCACCAGTACATATCAGCGATTAGTTCACACACGTAAGCTCCTTTTGATTTCTTGTCCTTCCTTGCTTTGCTGATAAGCATTGGCTTCTTCTCACAGGAACTACTGGCACGATCTAGACACCGCGCTCTTCATAGTCAGGCACCTGTATCAGCACATCCCCGAGGAGTCTCCAGCAGAAGAGGAAGCCAAGAACAGGCTTTTGAGTGACTTTGGTGGCTACATCGAGAACGACGATGTGTCCTTCACTTTCTCCAGCAAGGAAGGAATAGCTGCTGAAATGGCTGCCGCAGAGAAAGCTGCTAGGGTCTATCGTGTTGAGGTTTGATACTTAAACCTTGTAATTGGATCGTTTGTGATAGACTACTGCCAGCTTAAGAGCTTAAAATTTGGAGAGGGCCGCGCGTACGCGAGCCCTCAACTTCCACAAATTACGACGTCCACTCCTCCACTTTGGGAAGATGGTAGGCCGGCCAAGCCGATGTGCAATGGGAAGGCCGAACCTAGGCCATTGGCCTTAATGATCACCAATAGACCCCGTCCAGGTAAGTATGGATCTCTTCCCCAGGCCCTACTTTATATACTGCTCTTGTGCCCTCAATCGACGCCCCGGCATGTGGGATAGGGCAAGGAATCGGTGCAGCATATCCTTTGGTCAAAGACATGATAGAGATCGTAGGCTCGAATCCCAGCTACCTCATTAAATAGCGAAAGGCCCGACTAAAAACTTTTTGTTTTGAGCGTCTCACTCATGAGAGTTTCTGGAATGGAAAAGCTCAAGAGCACTACAAGCGCATGCAGCAGGGATTGAGACTCGAGACTACAAGCATTATCTAGAGATTTTGCTTTGCTTGGAAGTACTTGAGGAATGGATTTGTCTCGCTCCGATGTTGTCACAGTGTTTTCCTTGCGGCAGGAAGGTTACTTTTGTCGGCTTTTGTCTCGGGGAGCACACCATTCAATTCTGACAGAAACTATGCGAAGTTGCAAGAGTTGGAGTTTAAGAGTGTTTTCTAGAAATTTGGCAGATTGGAGATCATAAACACTGCCCAGTGATTGAGTACTTCTCTTCAATGCCTGAATCTAGGGTACTGATCTGTGCTGACAATGCAACCCTGGAGTTTTTGCAAGTGAGTGAATGCTCGATGATGATCTTTTTCCTTGTTATTGTCAGGAAACTTGGAGCTCTTCCTAAGAACACTTCGCAAGAAATTGGGTGCCTTGATGAGCAACTTCTGTACGGAAATTACTCTGTCCGTGAGCAGGGAACATTCCGCGCCATGCCCGCCCGCAATTCATGTGAAAATTAGAGATACGTTAAGAAGCTACTAATGATTGTTTTGCACGGGAATCTGTTGGCCGGATATCTGGCTAGAATAAAGAAATATATTGGCAAGGTCACAATGTTGGCAAGGCCCAGCTAAATTTTTCTTTTTCAGAGTGCGAAGAGCTCACAGATGGAGTCGAAGAAATCGATATCTATTTCGATCGAACGGGCCGGTTTTCAGCACAGCCTGGATTCTCCCGAGACGTGGCATGTCCACGTGGTCATGAGTCATGTCCCTTGAGTCATGTAAAAAGAGTTGAACACAATGAACAAGCTCGTGAGTGTTGTGTCCACTCCTTTTCACATCACAACATGGTATTGGATTATTAAATTTGGCATGCATTCTTGCCCAAATGTTCTGGGGACGATCCTGCACTGCTTTCCTGCACAGCAAGTTTCCACGCCCTCCAGCTATGCCTCTGCCCAAAGCTCCTCCAGTGAGACCTGAAGAGCTGATGAACACTTACTTCAAGGGCGTGTGTGTAGGCAAAACAGCCAAAAATGTGGAGATGATCGTAACCAGTTGCGTGATCAGTCCAAAGCTCATAGGAGTGGTCTTCCCAGGCAGGGCACGTGTCGGTGACCGGTTTCGAACATAAACAGCCGTGTTAACTGCTCACCCCAGAAAGCAGCCGGCATTCCTAGCAGCATACAGTGCGCAGCTTCTGTGATGGTGCGATTCACCCTCTCGGCAACACCATTCTGGGCATGTGCATCAGGGACAGCAAACTAGTGCTGGATTCCTGCTTTAGCACAAAACGTCTCGAATTCTCCAAAGACGAATTCTCCTCCATGATCACAACAGAGCACATGAATCAAAAAACCATGAAGATTTTCTACCAAAGCCTTGTATTGGCAGAAGCAGAAGAACACCTCTGACTTGTGAGCCAGCAGGTACACGTTCAGGTACCACGTGTAATCATCTAGGAAGGTGACTCATTCTCGACTCTCATTCTCGAGCAAGTTCTGTTCTTGAGTTAGTACACTCCGAAGTTTGTTTGATTATGGTTGGAGGCAAACGTTACGTACTCACCTTCCTGATGATTACACAAGGTACCTGATTGTGTTCACAAGTCAAAGGTGTTCTCCTGCTTCTGCCATAACAAGGCTTTGGTAGAAAATCTTTACAGCTGTTTAGTTCATATGATCCACTGCAATCATGGAGGAGAATTCGTCTCTGGAGAATTCAAGACGTTTTGTGTTGAAGCTGGGATCCAGTGCCAGTTTGCTGTCCATGATGCACATGCCTAGAATGTGCTGCCGAGAGGGTGAATTGCACCATTATAGAAGCTGCGCGCTGTATGCTGCTTCATGAGGGAATGTCAGCTGCTTTCTGGGGTGAGGCAGTTAATACGGCTGTTTATGTTCTAAACTGGTTGCCGACACGTGCCCTGCCTCCTTATAAGCTTTGGATTGGTCATGCACCTGGTTACGATCAGCTCCGCATTTTTGGCTGTGTTGCCTAGGCGCACAAGCAACGCCGAAAGCTGGAGTCAAAGGCTGAGCCATCCATTTTTTGATGCTGGGAACGTGACCAGATCTCGTCTATGCTGTTGGGATGGTTTCCCAGTTCCTCGAGAACCCTGGACCTGCACATTGGCAAGCTGTGACGCGTATTTTCCGCTACGTTCGAGGTACCTTGCATTTGCAACTTCACTATGGCGACAGGAACTTCATGGGTTCTCGGATGCGGACTGGGCGGGCGACCAGGACTCAAGGCGCTCCACCTCCGGGTATGCATTCTTGCTCCATGGGGCTGCTGTGTCCTGGAGCAGTAAGCGCCAGCCGAGAGAGGCAGAGTACGTTGCCCTAACCGCTGTCAGCAAAAACCGATTTGGTTGACCCAGGACCTGCCCCAGATTCCTGCTTGCACCGGCCGGATAGCTCTTGCACTGGCCGCCAATCCTCGCTTCCATTCTAGGAACACATCGAGATTCGTTTCCACTACGTGTGGGAACAAGTCCAAAATGGAAAGTTGTCGCTGGAATATTGCCCCACTGAGGCAATGGTGGCTGATATACTCACGAAGGCTTTGGCTCGAGACTCCTTTGAACGCCATCGCGCTGCACTGGGAGTCTGCTCTCCTCTTGTTTGGGCTGCGTGGGAGGGGTAGTCCATCCTCTCAGCTGATCGAGCCAGAATGGGAGTGTCTAGATGTCAGCTGAAGTGGCATGTCCACGTGGTCATAAGTCATGTCGGAACGAGCTCATGAGCGTTCTTTCCACCCACATCACAACACTCCTCGCCGCTGTACCTACATGCAAGAGCATGGAGCCGCTGCTGGATGTCATAGGGAGGGAGTGAGAAGCTCCAGCTGATCAATAGCAAAGTCCTTTTGAAGTAAGTCTTTGTTTCTTTACCTCTCTCGTTCCTTTTCCTTTTGATCTCTCATGTACCCAGTTCATTTCCAGGACAGAAAAATCGTAATGGTGGTGATGCGCTATGCCATGAATACAATGACGTGATCCAGTCTTCTTATCTAGCCTTCAAGAAATCCTTTTGAGCACCAATGCTGACCTCTTCAGCAACGACGTAAGTGAGTATGTTACCTGGGAAATATCACTACTCATACAAATTGCAGGTCAAGTACAGATAGTTGAGATTGCATCTGAGATACTTCCTCTATCCATGCAGGTCAATGCATTTCCCAACTTCCTGAAAGCTTGTCTAAAATGGTTCCGTCCCAGGAATGTTGCTTCTAATTAACTCTTGCAAGAGTGGACAATGTATATCAATCTTTTGTATTCCCGGTCAATTCTAGTGCTTTCAGCTTTGATCCTTTCTTCCTCTTTTGCCAGAGAGAAGAGGAGCTAGTCGCTTTATGGTGGAAAGAATATGCAGAGGAGGCTTCCACTGATTGAGCTTTTGCGTGACAAGTGAGTTTCTAAGGTCGGGATGAAAATGTATGCTTCTTGTGTCCTTAGAGTTATGCAGTTCTTGCAGGGGAATCCCACTAAAGAGGAGAGAAGCTAGGATGATATGGTAGCAGAAAGGCTGTCTGGAAGTCCTGACGGTAGAGTCGACTTCATGCTACAGGTAAGTTCTACTCTTTGCTATTATGTCATTGACAAAGTTCTCCTGTGGATCAAAGGATTCAACACTCGAGCACCAGTACATAACAGTGACACACGTAAACTCCTTGTTGTTCTTCCTTGATTTGCTTATAAGCATTGGCTTCTTCTCACAGGAACTACTGGCACGATCTAGACACCGCACTCTTCATAGTCAGGCACCTGTATCAGCAAATCCCCGAGGAGTCGCCAAGCAAAGTTGGAGCAGATAAGGGACTAAGAACAGGCTTTTGAGTGAATTCAGGGGCTATATCAAGAATGGCAATATGCCCCTCACTTTGTCCAGGACGTTACTTTAGGAAGGCCGATCCAAGTGAGATCTGATCGTGAGAATGTGGGCTTCTTTTAATAGAATAAGGATAATACCTTCTATAAGCAAGAGTTTATATAGTGGAAGACCAGAAGGAGTAATAGAATTTAGGAATTCAATAAAAAAATCTTCTAGGTGTTCAATATCAACAAAGTCAACACTTTCATAAATATGTATGTCACTAGATAAGGAAGAGATTATAGCATTATTAATGGGATAAATATCATCATTAAGTGGGGTAAGTATGACTCTATTAAATGCAACATAGGGGTCTAAAATATCTTGTAAAGATGGAAAAACAAAATCAACAATAGAAGACATTATTACTTGTGTGTAAGGTAATATAATAGATTCTGAAAAATTGGGTAAATTCATGGAAATTTTTTAGAACACTTCCACTAAAAAAGAATATGAGACTAATTGAAAATAATTCTATATGGGCTGATTGGCTTCTTCAAATTGGAAATGGTAATAATTACATCCTATTCATTTTTCTGAATTTGAAACAATTTGTACTCGATGACTATGTGGAATAATTGATAGTGTTTGTCTAAAGTCACCGCTTGTAATAATAATAATTCTTCCAAAAAGTAAATCATTTTTTTTTATATCTTGTAATGCTAAGTTAATGGCAAAAAATTCATGTGTGTGAACCATACTAATTTCATCCCATATTAACACATGTGCATTTTTTATTTTCTGGCCTACCTCACTATTAACTGTAATAGCAAAAGTAGAAGTTTTATTTATTAGAACAGGAAGTTTAAAAGTTATATACCATTATGCAATAAAGTGCTTGCAATACCTATTTAAGCCATACTAATTACATTTTATTTAGAAGTTGACACATATGTATAAAAGTGTTAAAGAGAAAAATTTTACTAATACCACCAGGACCATTGATGAAAATATATCAATTTTTCTCGGTTGGGTTGTTAATCATACTGAGGATATCATTGTATATAATCTATTTTTCATTATTAAATTGAAGTAAACTTTGTTCTACAGAATGAATGAATTGTGTTAAATTAATATGATTATCTGTATCAACATAAAGACAATTTATAGTCTTGATTGGATTTTCTATATAAATTGAATTTCCTATTTATATCATATAAAGCACGCTCATAACAAACTAATGGATCTATTAGCACAAAATCTTCAAAATAAGAGTTTTTGAATTTTTCCCATAAGGAATAAAGATTTTTTGGACTATAAAAGACACATAAAAAAGTAAATAATTGTCTTAATTATGGTGGCATTTTGAAAGAGCAAACATCTTCTAAACATTTTTCCCATTTTGTATCAGCTGCTAGAAGTCTCATAGCAGATGCAGTCAATTGAAATGTTTCGAAATAAGTATTATGACTTATTTTTAGATCGTTAAAAGAATTAGCCCCTCTTTTATAAAACAATATAAAACATAAATGATAAAGTTCAATAGTAGATGGGGAAATATAATACACAAGTGAGATACCATTTTGTTGATATTTAATTTGCCACTGGTGAGTGTGTTTTTTAAATATATAATGTAGAGGAATTTCAGGATACGTATACTGCCTTGTATTTATATCATATCTATTTAATTCAAACCATTTTGTTAATATAATACCATTTTGAGCAGCTTTTTGAAGTTCAATTTGCTCATTACCTTCAATGAAATAGATATTTTGAAAATTTTTCAAATGAACAAGAAGACAAGTTAAAGGTGTTGAATGGTTATGCATTTTAAATTGAAAAAGTCTCCATATAGCATATAGAGCAGAAATATAATAGGTATTTAGAAAATTTAAAATTTCACCTCAGTTTAAACTATTATCATATTGTTGAGTTGTTGAATGGATTTCAGTTATAGCCTTTGTAAACATATTGAAATAAATATTTAATATGTTTTATAGTTGCACATATTTCAATATTTATATTTTTTATAAAGGTACTTGTTATAAGGTACAATCCATATGACAACCATTTTTAAAAACTGTACATCTATTGTTTGGTCTATAATAATCTGAATATCCATTAAATGAAAATGTTGTTTCATAATTAATTTTTTAATTAAGGACCATTACCCCTTAAAGTGTTAGTGTTAGTAGCCATTGATGCAAATGCAAAGGCACTATTATAGTGTCTAATATTAGTTCTGAAATTTGAGTTTTTGTTTTGCTTGTAAAGCATAAATAAAGTATTTGGCAAAGGTAATACAGGTGGCAATATCACTTGACCATGTTAACAACATATAGCAATGTTCTCATCTTTAAAATGTGATGCATTACAAAAAACACAAGTAGATAATAAAAGACTAATTTCAAAAGTTGAAATTTTTTAATCTTTGTAAATAGTATGACTTGCTAGTGTCGTTTGTGAAGGTGGTGATGGTGTAGTGGATATTGCTTGATATGTATATATTTCATTTTGATCTGAAGTAATTTGAAGTGGCTCGGATGTTTATCAGAATTGTTGGTATCGAAATTCTTATCAAAATGATTGGCTTTTCTTATAGTTATAAGAAAATGACAAAGGCGAGGCATTGAAATTTTCAAGTACAAAGCTAGAAAACTATAGCTTATACAAGTTCATGTTTGTAAACAAACTTGAATTTGCAAGAGAAATATGTAAGAGAGATGTATATCCTTATAGAGGCTAAGGATATAAACAAACATGAACTTGTTGTGTGCTTGGTTCTCTGTGCCTGTCTAGGGTCTTCCAATTGCTTGCCAATGAAGGGTGTGCCACAAACTAAGAAGAAAGATTGACCTTATGTTGTAAGTTGTTGTGATTCCTGGCAGTGCCCTCAAGCCCAAAACTTAATCATGAGATTTAGGGTTATGTGAAGCAAGAGCTAAAAAAGTGTGATGGATTGGATCTGGCCCTTTTGGGCAATCAGCATCGCAAGGTATCGAGGTTTGTTGCTACCTTAGCTACAGCAGTAGCGGTGTCAGATTGGTTGCCATAGCTCAAGAATCTCCAATGCCACTACAGAGCAACAGTAAGAAAGCTTGGCTATGAAAATTAAATGATTCTCTTCTTACCAGTAAGTAGTGGTCAATCACAGTGGAGCTCTTGCAGTATAGTGTAAGCAATGAAATTTCGTCTCTCCAAGTGCTGAGCTGATCTAAGGCATGGAAATCATGATCAGTGGCTATGGATTGACCACAAGAGTGCCATGGATTTCAATCCCCCTCTGGTTGCCAAGAGATCTCCGGTGACAAAAGTTTCCTTGTAGTCTATGCTAGATTTTCGAGAGCATCAAGCACTCCAACAGCAGCAGCAGCAGCACAGGATCAGGCTAGGCACACAGGTGAAGGGAAAATCTGAGTCGAAAGGGTTGGATTTCTTGAGTTATGACAAAGAAATGAGGGATCTCATACTTTCACCGGGTTTGGGACTTTGCCGAAAAAGCATGGCTGCTTTCCTAGCTGTGTTCTCCAGTTCAAATGGTTTCCTAGCAAAAATTCCCTGTTCTCAATGGATTTCTTGATGATGGGCTCTCTGCATTGCTTCCTAAAAAGCTCCTGGCGGTCCTAGGAGACGATCTTGAGAAGTATAACCTGGTTATAGTTTTTCTTTAGCTGCTTGATCCCTGATCTTTCTACAGCCCTCTTGTTCAAGCAATGTTGCTGCCGGCCCGAGCCTAGTACCTGGAGGAGCGCAAAATGCCCTTGCATTCATCGCCAAAATGGTTAAAAAGAAAAAGAGAGAAAGATACCTGGTCACCACGTCTAGAACTCTTCCAAACTGGCACACTGTCACCTGATCAATCCTGCTCCAGTCACCAGATCTTCCTCGTGGCCTTGGGCTGCTGCTGTTACTTGAGCGATCATGATGCCTAGACAAGTGCAGCTATAGTCAACACATTTGCATACGACATGCATCGTTAAGCCTTCCTCTCCCACCACTTGTGATTTGGCCACCTCCCATTGGCCAGGAGCAAACATCAGTGCAATTATTCACTAACACACCCTCCATTGGACGATTGGCTGGATCTGGTGGCTCAGAAAGTTCGGCAACTCCTCCTTATTATGATAGATTCTTGTTAATTTTTTTATTGGCGCTCTTATTTTTCACCTTTTTTTATTTTTGAATTTTCTGTGAGCCATATAATTAATTATATATCTCTAACTATAAATATCATCCTCCACGTCATCCCATGTAATGTCCTTTTAACTGCTGAACTTTTAGTTGATGGAAACAGCTCCAGCCCTGGATCAGAGACAATCTCCAACCCATCATCACCACCACCCTTCTGTGGCACCCAGAAAGATGCCATGACTATTCAACGGGCGAGTGTAACCATGGTCCTGAAATCCCTAAAGACCCCAACCTAATTATCTAGGATCTATGGCTTACACTGAGGAGCTCTTGGACTTGGCGCTATCTGAGAAGCTGCTTGGTATTGATTGGCATATGCCCAGGGTTGAAGATGGAAATATCAAACACCTCTGTCCCCAAGATAGACATACCTTCATTACTTACTGCTCTTATCATCACAAGCTAGGTTCTACAAGTTGGGTTCTATGTGGTGGAATGCGCAGGAGTGGCCGTTCGTATCATTTTGTGATCACGAGGTAAATGATATATTTTTTTTATAACATTTATTTTTTTTATTTTCTTAGTATTAAGATATAAAATGGATCATAAAGGGCAAGGACTGGACTTTCAAGATTGCATCAATTGTAAAAAGTAAATCCTATTCACCATAACAGTGGTGAAAGGAGTTGTAGAGCGCCTTGATTGTCTCATGAAGAAGAACCGTAATCCATCCCTGCCAAAGAACAAAAAGAATTAAGCAAAAAGCATATGTTGGTGTTTCCTTCAAAACGTTTGCCAGCATCACGTAAGGCAAGTGCTTCCCCAGACTTTTGGAGTGAGTCGTCTCCAAAACATTCTCCGCTCCCTCGACTCCGGAGCTAATGCCATCCGAGTGTGTGATGCAAGCTCCAACGAAGGATATCCAGCCGATAGCTCCAGGCCTGAGAGGCACCGAATTCAGCAACTCGTGAGCCTCCGTTAACTTCCCAACTCTTCCCAGGATGTCAGCCACGCAGCAGTAGTGCTCCCTTCCGGCGATAAGGAAGTTTAGGGCTCTTGGTTTGTCGTTGCAAAGGCTGCGATATTTCGAGCGATTGACCGCGCGTCTAGCGATTTCTGGGAGCTGCCGATCGCTTTGGAGGCTGTCTTTAGCAAATGCTTTTCTGGAGCTGGGATTTCTCATGGATGTGGAAATTTCTTTCTAGGGGGATTTGCAGCAGCTGAGCTCGAGCTCCAGGTCGTGTTTCACAGGAAGGAAATTGGCAGTAACAGGTGTGTGAGACACGTTTTCGACAGCGACAGTGCTCATTCGTTCTAGCTTTGCATGTTTGCAGGCGCTCAATGTGGTACCTCCTCCAGTACGCAGGAGTACCCAAGAAATGCTGGTTCCTCTAAGATACGCTGTCGTCAAATGATCCTCCTTCAGCTTGGCCAGGCAGAGCAATGGTGGATGGAGCTAGGAAAAGATCCTGGGATGGACCAAAGCCCATTTCACTTCTTGGATCCACGGGCTCCGTCGGCACACAGGTTAGAATGCAAGCGATGAGGATGCTAACGTGGTGTTGTGCCAGACACTTGACATCGTCTTGGAAAACCCTGACAGATTCAAAGTTGTTGGCCTGGCTGCTGGCTCAAACGTTACACTTGTTGCTGATCAGGTAAACTACGAATTGGTCGGCCGTCGTATCTGTTTTATACGAGCTTACACTGCCAATCAACAGGTCAGGAGATTCAAACCAAGCATGGTTGGGATTCGAGACAGAATTGAAAGAAGCCATTGCTGATCTTGACGAAAAACCAGAGATTGTCGTTGGGACGAAGGAATTGTACAGGTACTTCGATTTTCTCAGTTGTTCTTTCTCTTTCTTTTTTTCTCTTGTGTTTGCTTTTTTTGCCCTTCAGATAGCGTGTCATCCAGAGGCAGTAGAAGTTGTGGCAGGAATCGTTGGTTGTGCTGGCCTCAAGGTAAGCGTACATCAAGCACTTGAACATGTACAATAATATTCTTTGCAGCCTACAGTAGCAGCAATAGCAGCTGGAAAGGATATTGCTCTAGCCAACAAGGAAACTCTCATAGCCGGCGGTCCATATGTTCTACCTCTTGCAAAGAAACACGGAATCAACATCCTACCTGCGGACTCAGAACATTCCGCAATTTTCCAGGTGATGTATTTTCTTTCCTCCAACAGTGCTTGTTTCTAACATTCAACCATGCGTATTTCAGTGCATTCAGGGGCTTCCAGAGGGCGGAATGCGTAGGATTTCTCTCACAGCATCTGGTGGGGCGTTCAGGTTCGTTATACTTTACCAATCCAAACTGAACTTCTCTTTAAAAATCAGGGACTGGCCAGTGGAAAGGCTCAAGGACGTCAAACCAGCAGATGCGCTGAAGCATCCAAACTGGAGTATGGGAAAGAAAATTACAGTGGATTCGGCAACCTTGATGAACAAGGTATAAAAAACATTTGAACTAACATCTTCTGCTGGCAGGGACTTGAGGTCATTGAAGCTCACTATTTGTTTGGAGCTGACTATGATGACATTGACATTGTTATCCATCCCCAATCGATTATACCCTCCATAATCAAGACACAGGTAATATTAGTTGAATGCTGCGTCAACACACAACTATTAAATACAGGATTCCTCCATTCTGGTGCAATTGGGGCGGCCTGACATGCGACTACCTATTCGTTACACGGCCGGATAGGATTCCATGCTCAGAAATCACCTGGCCAAGGCAAGTAAGCTTCACATTTTATCACCTTGTCGTTTGGAAACATTTATTCACACCGGAGCTTTGAAACAGGACTGGATCGCTAACGTTCAAAGCTCCCGACCGAGCAAAGGATCCATCCATGGACATATCCTACACAGCTGGAAGAATGGGAGGAACCATGACAGGAGTCATGAGTGCGGCCAACGAGAAAGCAGTGGAGCTCTTCCTAGACGAGAAGTAAGCAAAATAGTTGGTTTCCAAGGATTCTTTTCTCATGATTGGTTATTTCGACATCATCAGATTGATCGAGAAGACTTGCAAAACGCACGAGTGAGATTTTGTCAAGGAGCCAAGCCTGGATGTTATCCTCGCGTCCGACCGATGGGCCCGGATTTACGCTGTGGAAGTCGCAGCACAGGCCCCTCCGGTATGAGAATATATATACACTTCGGTTCTTTGAACTAAAAGCTCTTGTTGCTTGCGGTTCTCGATCGACTTCACTCGTAAAACGTTTCTTCCAGCTTCGTAGTCAGGGACAGGGTCCAAGGATGTACGCTGGAGGTCTCAAAGTCGGTGGATCTTTCTCGTTATCACGCGAGGAAGAATGGTGAGTCGTAACCATGAGCACCAGCAGCAGCAGGATGATCGCAATGAGCGCGCACTTCCGGGAGCTCCTCTGGCATAGTGGCTGCGAGTTCCCTGTCGACGTAGTTGGCCGCCATGTGATCATATCTCAATGAGCTTCCACCAGCACAGCCATGTCAAGGAAAATCTTCTTGATCTCCTTTCCCTCTCCCGGATCTCCTCATACTGGATCAAACACCGGTCTCGACTCTTGATGGTCTTGTGCTGCACCGTCCAATAGACAAGATCTGACAGACAAACTTGAACATGTCACTCGCCTCTCAAACTTGATCATCCACATCTACAGTAAATGTGGCATTCAGGAGAAAAACTCATGTATGCCCGAAGTTCATCCACATCTGCTTCATGCCCGTGCGACGCTTTCTCGTTAGCCGTCATTGAGCTGTGACTAGGAAGACCATGGATGTATTTCCTTAGCCATGCTCTCGAGGCCTGTGACAAAATAAACACCGTGCTCAGTGCACTTTCGTGAGTTGGATTTCAATTTAAACAACAAGCATTAACATGCTATTGCATCAAAAGTCATGCAGAAGAAATGGGCGGTAGCTGCAGAAGTACACGATCTTCAGCCCAAACTGCATTGAAGGTGGTAGCCTCCAAATCACCAAGCTCTGGAACGCGGTTGCACACAACAACATTTGGAATACCAAATCCAGAATCAGCATGCATGGTGTGGTAATGCCACTGCCTCTCCTCCAAGTCGTAGACCACAATGAAGCGACCAGAGTCTATATCCGGATAGCTCATATTCCCCTGAGATATGCAAGCGTAGCGACCACCTGCCGTAAACCAAAACAAGTCACCACCTACTCTGTCAACCCCATCCTGGTATATGGGATGTGCAGCAACCTTTTGCCACCCTTCTTCACCACCCTGCCAGCTGAAGACCTGAAACTCTTCAAAAGGTATGCAAGACATCATGTAGAAGCTGCCCTCGTGCCAGTGGACACCCTTAAGACGAACATTATCTGGCACCGCCGGCAAGCGCTTGTATGATTGATTTTTGGGGTTGTAGTAGACGGATGGAATGTACGTATTTCCAATCTCCCTCACCTCTTGAGCGTCCATTAACTCAAGCTCGACGTCTTTTTCCCCTCCAACATCTAACAGAGGCTGCCAGCTCCCGGTGGAGGAGACGTAGAGAAAGCAACCGTGGCTTCCTTCGTACGCAACGTAGAGCTGATCATGATATCTGTCGAGCAGCAAAGAGAATGGACCCATTTCGTGGCAGGAAGGGGCCAAGCGTAGCCCATGGCTTCCAATTAACTGCTCCGGGATCATGAGACGTTCTCCATCACACGGGCTCCATGCTAATGTGCAATCGTCTGTGCCATTGTCTCTGTGAACGAGGACCCAGGTCTTTGAATCATCCATCTCCTCTATCCTATTTGCTACTTTAACCGCTGAACCTTTAGCCGATGGAAACAGCTCCAGCCCTGGATCAGAGACAATCTCCGACTCACCATCATCACCACCCTTCCCTGGCGCCCAGAAAGATGCAACGAGACGACCCATGGCCCTGAAATCCCTAAAGACCCCAACCTAATTATCTAGGGTTCATCTGGATCTATGGCTTTACACTCTCACGCCGACATGAGCCCTAACCCTAAAAAACACTTTGCCCTAAAAACTCTTAACTTGGACTTACGCAATCCGAGAAGCATACGCCCAGGGTTGAAGATGGAGATATCAAGCATCTCCGTCCCCAAGATAGGCGTACCTTCATCACTTACTGCTCTTGATTCAGAAGCCTTGTGGTACGAACTGGCCGCATATTGCAACCAGTATTGTGCACTTCACTTGTTGGTTGCAATGTGCCGCCAGTTCATTTTTCGTCTCTCACAGCTGCTTACAGCTACTATAGTAAAGGCTTTCAATTTTGACGATTGATACAAGGAGTGGTATATAGACCACAGATCCCAAGAGAACAATGTTCACGTGCTCGAAGCAATGGCTTTTCTCGCCGAATTTTTTCCAAATGGCATCCGGCCATACAAAGGTATGGCAGTTAGGACAGCAGTGCAGCATTTTGCAGATGAAAGAATACACCACCCCTTGGCTGGTGTGGTTTACCACAAGGACGGCTGCTTTTGCTCTACCCACCATAGATGTTTGGTGGATGAGAAGATGATGAAGGCTCACAAAGCTAAGGAGATTCCAGGATACCATGTATATTACACTGCTACTTTGAGAGGTATGTTTTATGTTTTTTTATTGCTCTCTATTTATTCAGCATTGAATTCCTGGGATATTTGGAAGGCATGAAAGGATATCGCCTTTATTCTCTCAAGCGCAAGCCTTTGGAAGGAAACGTGTACCTGTACAAGTGTGGTGACGATTTTCTCCTGGTAGCATTGTACGTTGACGACTGCATTCTCGGTGCAAAAACCCGCCACCTGCTGGACGAGATGAAAAAGAAGCTGAGTGAAGAATTTGAGATGTCTGACCTGGGCGAGCTTCGCCATTTCCTTGGCATCCAAATTATACGCAATCGAGGAGCACGCACCTTGAGCTTGACACAAGCTCACTATGCAAGGGAGATCTTGGAACGCTTCAATATGCTGGACTGCTCTCCCGTGGCCACACCTCTTGAGGTCAATCACAAACTCAGCCGTGACATGGCCCCTGTCACAGAGGAAGAACGAGAGTACATGGCCACGGTGCCATATCGTCAAGCTGTGGGGAGTATTGTTTATTTGATGCTGGGAACGTGACCAGATCTCGCCTATGCTGTTGGGATGGTCTCCCAGTTCCTCGAGCACCCCGGACTTGCACATTGCCAAGCTGTGAAGCGGATTTTCCACTACGTTCGAGGTACCTTGCAATTGCAGCTTCACTATGGTCACAGGAACTCCATAGCCGACTGTGTTTTTCTCTCTGTCTAGATTTAACTGGAAAGCATGAGCACAAACACCTTGGAATCATAGGTGGAGGAAGGTAGTGATTTTTACTCGCATTTTCCCAGAGACACTGCACTCTTGGTCGCTTTTCAACACTGCAGAGTGCTCAATAGGTTTAACATTTAAAAATTTTAACTTTTAAGTGAATAATTTTATATTTATAATTTGTAAATATGTCTATAATTTATAACCTCCTAGTATATTCTAATTATTCTACCATCTAAATTATATACATATTTATAATTATATATTTTTATTTGATTAATTAAATTCATAATTTAAGCAAACAAAGCGTTACGCAGCAAATTATTAACTAGGTAATAATGCTAGATACAAATTGACGGGTGAAGATCATTATAAATCAAACAGATGAGAGAAAGCGGTGAGGTTTTTATTAGAATGGAAGAGAGGTTATTTGAAATGACATGGGAGAGAGTGTTTAGGCTTGGCCACCACGGAGACGAAGGACGAGATGGAGGGTCGACTCTTTCTGGATGTTATAATCTGCCAGAGTACGCCCATCCTCGAGCTGCTTCCCGGCAAAGATGAGACGCTGCTGGTCCGGAGGAATGCCTTCCTTGTCCTGGATCTTGGTCTTGACATTGTCGATCGTGTCCGAGCTCTCCACCTCCAGAGTGATCGTCTTGCCTGTCAAGGTCTTGACGAAGATCTGCATGCCTCCACGGAGCCGCAAAACAAGATGAAGCGTCGATTCCTTCTGGATGTTGTAGTCGGCTAATGTCCTGCCATCCTCGAGCTGCTTCCCGGCGAAGATAAGTCGCTGCTGGTCCGGTGGAATCCCCTCCTTGTCCTGGATCTTAGTCTTCACGTTGTCGATGGTGTCTGAGCTCTCCACCTCCAGAGTGATCGTCTTCCCTGTGAGTGTCTTGACAAAGATCTGCATCCCTCCACGAAGACGAAGCACAAGGTGGAGGGTCGACTCCTTCTGGATGTTATAGTCCGCCAAGGTGCGTCCATCCTCGAGTTGCTTCCCAGCGAAAATAAGTCGCTGCTGGTCCGGAGGAATTCCTTCCTTGTCCTGGATCTTCGTCTTGACGTTGTCAATAGTGTCCGAGCTCTCCACCTCCAGAGTGATGGTCTTGCCGGTGAGGGTCTTCACGAAGATTTGCATCCCGCCGCGCAGCCTCAGGACGAGATGGAGGGTCGACTCCTTCTGGATGTTGTAGTCCGCTAAGGTCCTGCCGTCCTCTAGCTGCTTACCAGCGAAGATGAGACGCTGCTGGTCCGGAGGAATTCCTTCCTTGTCCTGGATCTTCGTCTTGACGTTGTCAATAGTGTCCGAGCTCTCCACCTCCAGAGTGATGGTCTTGCCGGTGAGGGTCTTCACGAAGATTTGCATCCCGCCGCGCAGCCTCAGGACGAGATGGAGAGTCGACTCCTTCTGGATGTTGTAGTCCGCCAAGGTCCTGCCGTCCTCTAGCTGCTTACCAGCGAAGATGAGACGCTGCTGGTCCGGAGGAATCCCTTCTTTGTCCTGAATCTTCGTCTTAACATTGTCGATGGTGTCCGAGCTCTCCACCTCGAGGGTGATCGTCTTGCCGGTGAGGGTTTTCACAAAGATCTGCATCGTTGCTGCCGAAATAAGCCTACAGTCGCAAAAAGCCCCGTGAGAAACGTAGAAATCGAAAGAAAAGATCAGATCCAGCAAGACAATCACGAAACCCTCGCACACCGACCGGAAATTTCTAGCAGGAAATCATCACCGCCATAGCCATAGCCACTCACCAAGAAACGCAACCACCGCCCACAAATTGTGGCAAACCCTTGCCCTATCCTTTGCTTTATACTCGAGAAGAACAATCATGGCCGTTGAACAGGCGCCCAGGATACAATCAATCGTGACCGTTGAATCTCAGATATTCCGTTGGGGGTTTAGGGTTCTTGATGAGCCCAAAGCGCGCTCTTGCCAAGCTCCGCAATCTCGCGAAGTGGAACAGGTCGCTCGATCCATTCGATTACTACGGTGTCGTGCGCACATCATTCCCGGTGGAGGTCACGGACGAGGAATTGCTCGTGCATTTGCATCGCACGCTGATCGAGGCCAGGGTTGAGGCGGCGCAGCGTCCACGGCCGGAATCACAGTTCTTCTACGTCTGGGACACCGCAGCGTACAAGAAGTTCCAGGAAATCCCATCCGAGAGGCATCCGCTCTTCCGCTGGGTGGAGGAGCGGCTAGAACAGGGCAGGATCTACACCACGGCCGAGGAAATGGATCAAGAACAGGGCTGGCTGCCGTGCTCGGTGCGTCCATCGCAGTACGAGGTACGTCGCGTGACCAGGAAATATCTGGGATTCGAGAGCACTCCAGAGGAGCTGGACGTCGGGCTGGCGGATTTGATCCAAGCGCGTGGCATGAAAGAAGATTTCGTGGAGCGGCAAGGCCTGTTCGTGACGGGATCGCGGGTTTTGATCCGAGAGGCTGTGGTCTTGCCCGAGATCTGGATGAGGCTCCTCAAATATTTCGAGGAGAGTTGCTTCTCCAACGAGAGAGTCTTTGATCTTCCACAGCTACGACAGGTTTACGAGTGTGAGGGGAAGCCGGCAGAGATGTCGATCAACGAGCACTTTGGGATGGATTTGAGGAAGGATGTGATGCTCTTCCAGCCCAGCTTCGAGGTCGCGATCGAGAAACTGCCTCACAGCATTCCAGATTGGTGTGACGAGTTTCCCGTGGAGAAGAAATTCTGGGAGAGTCTACCCGACGCGGAAGAACGTCCCTGGGACAGGAAACATGCGTGGTTTAAGCTCCACAAGCCGGACGAGAGGAGGCTTGTCTACTGCTGTGACTTTCGAGCTTACATGAATCTCAACAACGAGTTTGACGATCCGGAGAGCGAGCTGGGAAAATGGACGAGGAAGTGCCTCGAAGGTGGGAAGCTCTACGTGAGAGACTGGATGGTTCCGAGGAGAAAGGGATTGAAGGCCAGGAAGGAGGACGTGGTTGTGGTGAATTCCAGGGGCTGGAAGGTACTCCCTTGGCCGGAGTCATGTCCGGAGTTTGATAACGAGTATCCAGCGCTGTCCAGGGCTGGCTGGCCGGACCTCGACTACTGCTTCATCGTGGATAGATATTTCAAGGAGATTGTGTTCGTGACCGGGGATCCAGCCATTGCAAGCGAGGTGGCGAATCCAACATTGAGAAATTCGCTCTTGAGGAGGAGGAAGCATCACTTACTGCACGATATAAGGCAGGTCTATAGCTGTGGCAGCGAGCCCGCTCCGGTGGATCTCGGCTAGAAACTGGTGAGTATTTTTCGTTTGCTTTCTGCAAAGAAAAAGCTAATCGTCCTTTGACAGCTTGCTCAAAATTGACAGCGAAACAAGTAAGTCTCCTCTCGATATCTTAAGTTCGCTTGGCTAAGTGGTAAACGTGTCCATATGATCCATGCTTTAAGAAGGGAAAGATGTAGACCCGGGCAAGCCGCTGCTCTTTTGAGCTTGAGTAAGGATGACAAGCACGTTTGCCTGGACGATCGTCAAGTAAGCAGCGCTGTCGACGAGCTCGACAGATCCGGCAGAAGCTGCTCCTACGACACTTACGCTAGCTTTCTACGGCAGTGTGGTGACAACAGGGCCTTGGAACAGGGGAAAAAGGTCCACGCTCTCATTTCCCGAAAGACTTTCCGCGGGGACAGGTTTTTGGGAAACTTGCTGGTGCAAATGTATGGCAAGTGCCAGAGCTTGGATGATGCTGTCGCGGCTTTCGAGAGCATCGAGCGGAAGAATCTCTTCACGTGGACGATAATGTTCGCGGCGTTTGCCCACAATGGGTATGTTCTACAGGCAAGGGAGCTGTTCGACAAAATGCCGCAGAGAGATCTGGTTTCCTGGACCACGATGGTGGCTGCCTATGCCAGCAATGGTTGCAACGGTGAAGCTCTGGACGTGTTTAAAGCGATGGACTTGGAGGGTGTCCAGGTCGATGGCATTGCAGTTCTGAGTACGTTGGATGCTTGTACTGAACTCGCACACGGTCGGGTGATTCATCAGGCAGTTTCAGGGACGATCCTTGAAGACGACGTGAAAGTTGGAACAGCGCTGGTCACCATGTATGGCAGATGCCACTGCCTGGTAAGTGCTCGGATAGCCTTTTGCGAGATTTTCGAGAAGAACCTGATCTCCTGGAATGCCATGGTTGCAGCATACGCTCAGAATGGATCCCGTAAGCAAGCTCTGCTGGTGTTTCGCTTCATGGATCTGGAAGGAGTTGGGCCCGGCCCCGTGACGTTTACCAGCATTTTGGAGGTATGTGCGAGCTCTTCCGCTCTGGAAGACGGGAGATATATCCACTCCAAAGCAGTCGCATCAGGATGCCACAACGATGTTAAGGTGGCAAGCGCGCTCGTCAACATGTATGGAAAGTGTGGCAGCGTTAACGATGCAAAGCAGATTTTCGACAGCATTCCTCACAAGAACGTGGTGACATGGTCGGCCATGGTTGCTGCTTATGCTCAGAACGACTGTGGGAAAGAAGCTCTCGAGCTGGGGATTTACATGGATCTGGAGGGCCTGCTACCGAACGAAGTTACTTTCGTCAGCATGGTGGATGCGTGCGCTTGCATCCCGGCGCTGAGACAGGGAAGGCTGCTTCACGAGGGCATCCGCGTGAACTTCAAGGCTCCATTGGTACTCGAGCTTGACAACGCTTTGATCCACATGTATGGACAGTGCGGGGCCCTTGAGGATTCCAGGAAAGTTTTCGACAGCATGGGCCTCCGGGACAGCATCACGTGGAACGCTTTGATAACAGCGTACGCTCAAAATGGAGTCCCTGAGGAGGCCTTGGTTCTGTTCCAGGATATGAAGCTAGATGGAACAAGTCCGTCCGAACTCACCTTCATGAGCGTTCTGTCGGCTTGCAGCCACTCTGGATTGCTCGGGTACGCAAGGCAGTGCTTTGTCTCTATCACCGGGGATTTTTTCATGGCTCCGGTGGCAGGTCACTTTCGGTGTCTGATCAATCTTCTGGGCCGAGCAGGGAGGCTGACCGACGCAGAAGAATTGATGAGCAGCATGCCGTTTGAAGCCAGTGGCTTGGAGCTGGCGAGCTTGCTTCATGGATGCAAGACACAGGGAAGTCTCAGAGGAGGAGCTCGAATCGCAAGAAAAGTCATGGAAGGCGGGGATCCGGTCGGGCCTTCCTCACCTTATGTGTTGCTATCAAGCATCTGGAGAGACAGCGACCAGGAGGAGGAAGAGTTACAGCAGCTATAGGCAGAAAAAGTGCTAGGACAACATCTTAGAGTTGACATTTGATTCAGAACGACGTGGCCGCGAGTTCTTCACAGAAACGAGATAAGTTCTGGAAGGACGAGCCACCGTTCGCGACAGCAGCTCTGGCGACGTCTTTCATTTGCTTGGCTTTTGCCCGAAGCTCGGCTGCAACTTCGTGATCTTCCACGATCTCCCGTATGATCTTCTGGATCTGGACAGATTTTATCACGCCGCCTCTCTTGGCGGCATTAACAGCAGCGGTGGTGTCGGTGTCGGTGTCGGTGACTTGACGAAAACGGAGACCGAGCTTCCAGTCCTCGGCCATGAGCTTGCAGTTTAAGTTCTGCTCGGCAGCCCAAGGCCATCCGACCATTGGAACGCCACTGGCTATGCTCTCCTGGATGGAGTTCCAACCGCAGTGGGTGACGAAGCATCCTACGGCAGCATGCGAGAGAACTTTGAGCTGCGGCGACCAGGCAGTGACGAAGCCGAAGTTTCTGGTTCTCTCCAGGAACGCTGCTTTCCTCTGCTCGACGTCGCTCTCGTCCAATCGTGGAAGAACATCCGGACGAGCGGCCGTGACGAGCTCCGGACGGATCACCCACAGGAACGGCTGCTTCATGGCTTCCAACGCCTCGGCGAGCTCCTCAAACTGATCCACGGACAGTACGGCATTACTTCCGAAAGAAATGTACACTACGGAAGCTGGAGCCTGGCCGTCCAGCCACTCGAGGCACTGCTCGTCTGCCGGTCGCAAAGCTATGGTGGAGCTAGAGCTGTGGAGCAGGGAGAGCGGTCCGACCGACACGAACTTGTGGCCGAGACGCTGCTGCATCGCCTCAAAGACCTGAGGCTCGAGCTCGCTGAAAGAGTCGACGAGGACCCAGGCAGCTTGACGTATCAACGGGGCTCTCTCGACAATCATCTGGATCCATCGCTCGCTGGCCGTGTGGAGATACGTGGGAATGTCAGCCGGGTGAAGTGGAGGGAGGCCGGGGATATAGTCGACGAGGAAGGAGGCTTGGTCGAGCTCCAAGACTGCAGGGAAACAGGACGAGAAAAAGCTTAGAAGTTCCGGAGAATGAATCACGAGTGATCGATCACCTGGAACGTGGTTCCTGGAGACCATGTCTTGGATGTGGAACTCGAGCGAGGACCAGGCAGCGCAGCCACACCAGAGCGCCACTCTGGGGATTCCAAACTTGTCGGCGACTCGCTGCGTCCAGGGGAGGAAGTAGTCGGAGATGAGGCAGCAAAAGTTGGAGCTGGGGTGGAGCTCGCGGAGGAGCTTTTCGAGTTCGACGTTCATGCTCTCGGCGGCCTCCATGAAGGACACCATGTTTTGCATGCAGTACGCATCGAAGCCGTGCGGGATGGACCAGTGGAAGGGGATGGAAACGAAGCGAAGTTGATCGAAGGATGGAGATGGAGATGGAGAAGTTTGTGTTGCTGCGTGGAGCTTGCGGTGGATGCTATCAATGTTGACAATGGTCACCACAACGCTTGTGGAGCGCGAGATCAAGTGTTTGACGAGATTGAGCATTGGAGAGATGTGGCCTTGTCCTGGAAATGGCATCGCCAGGATGTGAACTTGGGACATTCTTTGGTGCCTCCAATTGCTTGTACGAGTGAATGTGTGAGTGTCTGTGGGTGTGAGGGTGTCCTTCATGCAATATATTCACTTTATTTGAGAACCTTACATGCTGGGTATTTGAGGGAAAACAAGTGCAGGATGAGGACATGATCAAATAGTTGGGCGATGTGAATAGTAGCTCTGTTGGATCGGCTAATAGAGAGTTTGCTCATATTACCATAATCAATTGCAATCTAGAGAGTTTCTCATTTGCCTTAGTTCTTGAGTTTATGGTGTATATTGGATGATATATTTGGGTGATCTATGGCAATTAATTTGTTGTTAGCAGTTAACACCATATGGCACCAGGTACAGGTACAGCAGGATTGGTGAAACACATGTCTTTTCAGGTAAAAGTATGAAAAAGATTTCTGTAAAAGGCACGGGTGTGTGTAAACTTATGAAATCATTTGAGAATATTTTTTTTATGTATGAGCATGCATGTTCATCTTGCCACTTTGATGCCACATCATCATCATCATCATCTCAGGTTTAGACTGTATAAATGTGTGGTTTATAATTGAATTATAATAAAGAAAATAAATCTTGACAAGATTCCCTTTGTTAGATTTTGTTGTGAACAAAAATCCATGAGTGAGATCTCTTTGCAAGTAGGTGGCATGGCTGTTGTTTTAAGCGTGTGTTGTGCTATTCCTGTGCTATATGGGCGTTTTTATTGCATTTAGTATGGATTTGCAATCAGAGCCCTACATCAGATTGTTAGCCAAGGTTTTTTTTTCTTGTGTTTTGCCATCCACTTATAGTGCTATTAGCAAGTAACAACAAATGCCTTTAAGGGGTAAAACTATGATTTATATATTAACATTAGAAATATAAACAAGGTTTTCACTAGTGAAGAGTATCTCTCCATGCAAATAAGTCATAATCAACACAAAAATACAAGCTTCCACCCTAGGTTGTATGATGTATGTGATGTCACGAGGTTATATGGCCCACGAGAAGAAGCCACAACTCTCATATGGATGTAGACAAACAAACATGCATCCCCATTTTTATGTGTTGCCATATATTGCTCAAGCTTGTGTCCATCAGTCTGATTTGGCTTCCACCTCTACTATTAGAGCCTCCATATTATATCATGTGGTTGGAGCTTCCACCATTTCATGTGGAACTTTTTCATTGGTGATCTTTTATTACATTTAAAGCTTTTCATTTACCATTTTACATGAAGACTCTTCCTTCATTTCTTTGCATTACACTTCTTCATATGAAGGCATATCCTTCATCTCCTTGCATTGCACTTCCTCACATGAAGGCATTATAATATAATAACTCTACTTACTTCAATGTATCTGAGTAAGAAATAAAAAGCCCAACCAACAATCTGATGTAAGTCAACTCAAAATATGCCCATGTCATACAAGGATAGCACAACACACCAAAACACAAAAGAACAAGAGTTATACTGTGGTGTGCAATGACTTGATCAATGCTTACTCTTGCTCTTCAAGTGCCTATGTTGTGCCTAGATAACACACAAAAGAATAAGACACATGGTTACCTACACACAAAGAGCTCTCACTCAAACCCTAGTCAATGTATGCTCTTACTCTTTGTTACACCTAAGATTGTGGGAAAGCTGTCACTCTTGAAAGAAAAGGTGCAATATGAAAGTGCTAGATTTTGTATGACATCCATTTGTGTGCATTTGTATGACATCCATTAGGTGCAATGTGGATGAGAAAAGAAATGATTCTTACTTTGTATACTCCTTTCCAAGATTCCATCTTTATAGAAGTGGCATGCAGAAAATGGCCACCTTTATCCCTTTTCCACAATCCCTAATTATAATTAGCTTGTGTTCTTAAAGGTGATAATAATATGAGACCTTTTAGGGTTCTTGAGTGTTAGGGCTCATGGTCATGGACATCATCACGCAACTCCAGGACCAGGTGAACAAGATCGCCTTCCTCGCCTTCAACAGCGTCGGATCCTTGCAGCGCGATGCAGCGCCGGTCCGCCTCTCGCAAAACTACCCGGATCCACAGGCACTAGCTCCTGGCGCGCCTCCTCTGCCCGGCCAGCAGCAGCAGCAGCAGCAGCAAGCACAGCAATCACAGCAGCCACAACAGCAGCAAGAACAAGCCCCGGAAATGGCATCGACTCTCGTCCAGGCCGCAAAACAGGTTTGGATTTCTCGCTTCTTTTTTCTTTCGCTCTTGCTCATTTTTTTTTTTCTTTGCTGGCGCTTTTTCTCAGTTTGATGCGCTTGTGGCTGCCTTGCCAATAGCCGAAGGTGGTGAAGAGGCACAGCTCAAGCGAATTGCGGAGCTCCAGGTACTCTTATTTTTTTCTTCATTGATAGCAAAAACAAAGTAAGATCTCCTATTGAGCAGGCAGAAAATGAGGAGATTGGGAAAGAGCTACAGCTGGAGCTGGATCTTGCAGGTTCACTATTGATATTTCTCTCAGCTAAACAAACTAGACACAAAACCTCGTCTTTTGTTTTTTTTTTCCTGCGTGTTTGATTGAAAAACACAGAAGAAGAGCTCAAACTAATGAGGGAGCTCTTCCACACAGCTGCGGATGACTGCCTTCGTTTCAAGCAGTTACAATGACAAAAGCTTTCGAGGAGGTGAGTAGAGTTTTCCTATTCACATCAGAAACTCCTGACAATTAACTTACACCACGCTGATCTCCAGGAACATCGCTCTTTGCAGCTCCATTCTGTTCCTGGCAGTTTGATCTCGAGCTCTCGCTCTCGCGGCCTGGAGCCCGATTCTCCTCCTCCTGGCTTTTTGAGCTAGCGGCTCCACTACCACCACTCTCCTCGCTCTTGGAATCCAGCTCTTGAACGGCAGTGAAGAGCGAGACTACGCTTTGAGCAATTTCTTCGACCACGGCTGCTTTGACAGCGTTTGATCCCCTTCGCGGCTGCTGCTGCTGCTGCTGCTGCTGATGGTTTTCCTGCTCCTCCATTGGAAACCAGAAATCAGTGACGATCCTTCGAGGACAAACACAACTTATGTATCTGTCACGAACCTCCGAAGGCAGCGTGTCTTCTCCTCATTGGGCCAAGTGTTCTTCCATTTTCTTCATCATCTAAAGACGCGTGTTTCCATAGACCGCCGTCCTGTCTGTCACAGCTTGGACGAATTCCAGCTCGCGTCCACTGCTGAGATAATTCTCCTGTGCAGGCCCGTCCCGCAGCTCACGATGATCCCCCTGTCCAGCCCTTCTAAATACCGTCCCTTTGAAAAATCTAGAGGCCGACCGCCAGCGTCAGTTACCACTCCCCCGGCTTCCTCCACTATCAACACTCCGGCAGCGTGATCCCAGATCTTCTCCTTGTAACCCGCTCTTGCGAATTTCATGAAGATCTCCGCGTCGCCACGAGCAATTGCTGCATACTTCGCCATACTGTAGACCCGTAACGGACGTTTCCTGCCAGGGAGACAAAAGTTAGTTTTTGCCGCTCGCAGAGAAAGACTTTCGCGTACCTCAGGCCAAGGCTGTCAGCAACTCCTTCCGTGAATGAATGGCTTGAGTTGGCCTTCTCGACGGGCTCGCAGAAAGTAGCTTGCGCTGGATCATCCACCGGAGAGACTGCTACCACTCGAGGAGGATTCAGCAAGAAAGAGCCATCCGAGTTCCAAACCAGGGGCTCCATCCATGCCTGTCCAGCTCCTTTCGCAGAGGTAAGAACACAGCCTTTGTGCCATTTTCCCGGTGGTGGTGGTGCGATCTTACTGGCAAGTCGGTAGTACTTCTGGTGATAGTTCAACCACTGCGGTCTCATCGGATAATTCGGGCAGCCGAGAACTCCCAGCACCACTCGGCCGTCTTCGATCATCCCCAGAGCAATAGCATACTGATCGCCACGCACGAATCCAAGAGTTCCATCCACGGGATCCAAGACCCAGCTCCTGCTGGAGCGAACTTCCGAGTTTCCCTTGTTGATAGCTCGGAGTACCTCGATCGTCCCGAGCTTGCGCGATGGAGGAGTGAGACCGACCACCGAGGCTTGGGACAGGCACTCATTCACCACTGCTACGACCCGCTGGAGCGTCTGGATTCCATTCATTCCTTTCAGGCCTTTCGTGTCTTCCTCGGCTATGATCGATACCTCCTCTCCAAAAGCTTGGGAGAGCACCCAGCTAACGACTGCTTGGACTCCCCAGTCTAGAACAAGCAAGAACAGCCAGAGAGAATGAGCTCAAACGAGAAGAATTTTTCGCGCAATGGATTACCTGCGACTGTGACGAGCGATTTATCGTCCTTGGAACCGGCATTCTCTTCTTTCCGGAGAATTCTCTCCTGGACACGCTGCGCGAGCATACAACCCAGCTGCACAGCTCGAGCAGCCACTTCCAGTTCTTGGGCATAAACTCCCCTTGTGATTTTCTTGTCATTACCATCGCGATTGTGTTCTAAGCATTGCGGCCGTGGCTGCGCTCTGGAATCGATATTCCCAGTAGTCTCGCTCGACACAGCGCTCGGTCGCCAGCTCCGCGCCCTGGGAAACGCGAGAGATCCTACACTCCAGCCACGCGCATTTCTTGAAATCTCGCGCAAAGAATCGAAATTTCCGAGCATACCTCTGTTAGGCAGTGCCGCCGTGGATCTATCGACTCCCTGGCGGCTCAAATCCACGCCAGGCGCTCGAAGGATCGCCCCTGCTTCCATCGCCCGCCCAGGACGATCTACATTTCCTCCCAAGAGCCCTAAACCCCTGTAAAACCCGCCCTAGGATTAACCCGTGTTTATTTAGCACTAGCCAAAATCCCACTATGGTAATTAATCCAGCATCGTTATTAACGCTTTCTCTGGAGCGCTGTACGAAGTTATCACCGTGGGCGATGCGGGAGTGTGCGCGGCCTGGACACCAACATGGTTGCGCGGAAGAAGTTCTAGACGCATGCTTCCAGCTCGAGAGTGATGCGTTCTTCCATCTGTGTTTGCTCCAACGCTGCTCGAGCGTTTTGCGGCGATTCGCTCCTTCCAGATCCTTCCATCCTACACCGACAAAGGCGAAGTGGCCATCGCTGTGAGCTCTCTCCGATCCAGTCGATGGAAGTTCTAAGCAAGAACAAGACTTAGAGAGGAAGAACTTACATGAACGATGCACGGCTCTGGATGCGGACACTTGATCGGGAGGATGTTTTCTGGGGGCTCAATTGGCTCTTCCAGTGGCAACAGCATTTCATTCTCCGGCTTCCTCTCGTGATGCTGCTGCTGCTGCTCCTGCTGCTCGACAATGAGCTCTTGCTCATTGGAAACATGGTCTTTTCCTGCTGAGTGTTCTTCTTCTTCCTGGAGAACAAGAACTTAGAAACTTGGAACAGCATTTCTATAGCGAACTTTAAACGATCAATCATACCTCGTGGTGATGATGCCTGTGTCGCAGCCGAGAAAAAAGGCCCATCACTGCAAAAGGCGAAAAAACTGTTCTTCCTCGAGGCGAAAAACTCTTTCTTTAAACAGCACAAGTGTAGAGACTTTCTCCAGACAAGTGGGGAACTAGCCAAATCTTTCTAGAATCTACACGAAAAACTGGTGAGCGAAAGAGAAAGATTAAATCAACATGATTTGAGAGCTGCTACCAGTCATTGCTTACCAACGACTTACTTACCACCAGCAAAATCAAACTCGGCAGACAAAACATGCCACGTTCTTCCGGATGAGCTCGAGATTCTTTATAGCCGATCCGTTTCAGAGCACCATATCTTCTACCTTTTTTTTTCCCGGCCCCAGAATCGCATCTACTCAGCGTTGAGCTATCTATCACCACTCTAATCTTGTCCCTGGTAAATCCCTGTGCCTGGAAAGCTGATCTGCGAAGAGCTAGACTTCCAGAGAGTTGATCCTGCCGGTAAACACCCCCTATAGCTGTAAGAAGTGCCAAAGTAGCTAGCTTTCACAAGGCACTGTAGCTGCTTCTTCCTGGTGTTCTTCGGTTCTCCACCATGGCTTCCCAGCTCGAAACCTCAACACTTCTCCTTCGTCTTTCCAGCCGATTTCACAGGACTGGAGGCCTATTCCCAGCAGCGGCTCAGAACCATGTAGAGAGATCCACTTCTTCTCGAGCTGCTTGGACTCGGCCGGAGATTTCTCAATCCCCGCTTCTTCATCGGCTATCTCCTTCTTCCTTGTGTCTAGAAATGGATCTAGCTCGGGGTTTTCCAGCCGCGCTGCCGCTGCTGGCATGTAGAGAGAATCCCCTATCAGTGGAGATCCCAAAGCTGAAAATTGTGCACGGAGCTGGAGGAAAAAATTTGTTTCACACGTAAGCAATGACCACGAAAAATATTATTGTCACCTGATGTGTTAGACCCGTGAGCAGCTTCACTCTACATTCGTACGCAAACTTGGACTTTGTCCACCCGCAAGGCTGTACCTGATACTCGGACAGCGCGGCTTCTGATGGCCACGGAACCTGCTTGCATTCGAGGACGTGCATCACGCACAACTGCCATCCCAAGCGTTCGTCTACGGCGAATAAAAGTTAGAGAAAAGCAAAGCCATGACAAAGACTAGAAAAGAGAACTTTTTGCTTACTGTTGCTCATGATACGCGGCGGGTACTTATCAGATCGCATGTAGTGAGCAGTTTTTCCGAGAGGAACTGGAGCTGCTGCCAGCGCCAGATAAAACTTCTCCACTTTATTTTCCTGATGAATGCATAGCTTTTCGAAGTTAGTGCCTTGCTTTAGCTACTGCGAGTTTTATAAAGCCGACCTTGAGAAACCTGTGGAAGCGTGAGGCAAACTCATTGTTCTTTGCGAGTAGCAGGCTTGAGGAAGAAAAGCACACAAGAATATCAGGACAGATGGTATCACTGTCGAAAAAAATTACCAGCCTTCGGTGCAATTGTCCAGCTGATGCGTCGTCACAAGCGGCTGCTCAAGATTCAAGGCTCGTGTGGCAAAAGTCGAACAAATCTCCTCGACGTTATCCACGCTTCCACCGACCTGTGCATCAAAAGCATGAGCACGGCTGATAAAAACTCGAGAACAAACGTACCGACACACCCGCTGGCTTGTTTAGCACCACAAAAGACTCTTCGTTGGCAATGATCCTTGATCTCCAGTCAACTTCATAGCATCTGGAAAAACGGGAGAAAGAAAACTCTGACAACTCAGTAGAACAACTCTGATGGAACCTCGGGAACCGCTTGGGATGGACGTGGACACGAATGTACGATCCGGGCTCGGCATAGTGATTTGGATCCGTCACCCTTTCAGGCTTTCGTGCTTCCACCAAAGAAACTCTGTCAAGAACCGGCCATTTCTTCGGCGAAGCTTTCTTGAAGAGCTGGACTTGCTGAGGAGTGAGGTTGAGCGGAGGCTTGGGACAGCGCAATGCGTGATGGACAGCGCCAAAGGACATCAAATCGGCCACATATCTACGCAAACCACCCAAGCTTTCAAGCCAAGTTCCTTTCGAAGAAACAAACCGGGAAAGTTTTCGATGCTTACTCTGATGGAAGCTTGAGAACTTCGCTGACGATACTCAGCACGGTTCCTTTTTTCTTGACCAAGAGATGCTCGATTCGTGGGCCAAGTTGTGTAGAAGGGCAAGGAAGCAAGCGCTTATATCCAGTGCCCGGCCTGGAAGAACAAAGAGGAAAATTTGAAAGCTTTACCTAGAGAAAATATGTGCTACGCTTCGTTTGAACAGCAGAAGGAAATGTAGCAAACCTATCCGCAGATGTTACTCCTGGAGTCGTCAAGATCGTCGCAATGGAGGCGGCCTCTTCGTCCGCGATCTTCTGCGCGGAGGGCTTGAGATGATATTTGAGGCCGCGAGATTGCTGCTGGGAGTGGCATTGCGAGAGCGGCGAAGCAAAGCGACGAGCTCGGCGCAGCAATGCCGCGGCCATAAACCTCTCCAAAAACCCTAGCGCATATCTTGCGAATATGCCAGAATTAAAATTTTACTGAGTATTAGATTTCGTGGGTTCGAATCCTGGCAGTATCGGGGTTTTCATTTTCCCGCTTTCGCGTTCTAGGGTTCTTACTCTAGATGATCTCTTCGCAGGAGGGAAAAGATGATCGATTTGGCAGCGCAGGCTCGTGGTTTGGATTATCAAGGCGCGCTGCAAAATCCTCCCATGTTTCTTGCGACTAGCATCATCAAATGGAGGGCATACATTTTCGTGGCTCGTCTCATGGAGCTTTCTAGAGAGGTAAGCGCATTGCTATAAGAAAAAACCCCTGGCTTGGTGCCTCTATGAACAGGAAGTCAGGAACTCGCCTACAATCCTGGTTCTGGCTCTTGTGGAACAATTCCAGGCGAGTTTTTGGTGTTCTTTTCTCTTGGATGATCAATACCTGACATTGATGGTTTGGTAGTGGATGCCAGGTCTCCAGTGTAGCAGGTCCCTTCATCCATAGGCTGGATGGATTGTCAAAAAATATCCCAGGTACTCACTCGTGAGTGGAAATTCGAAGGCGACATGGCCCTTGTCGTTAATTTCTTAAAAGAAGTAAGCTTCGCGGCCCTGGATGATCTTACTGCAATGATTTTCCAAAATGCTACAGGTACTTTGCTTCTGTATGGTTCTCAAAGCTAGAGGACATACGTTCTATACAGCTATGGTTTCCATGCAAGGAAGCTATAGCCACGTTTTCGAAGATGACTAGCAATAATGCTCCCTTGCTGCAGTGGTTCTTCCTAAGGTGCTCGTATAAAACTCATCTCTTACAGAACTCTC
Organism: Selaginella moellendorffii; assembly: GCF_000143415.4. Classification (NCBI taxonomy): domain Eukaryota; kingdom Viridiplantae; phylum Streptophyta; class Lycopodiopsida; order Selaginellales; family Selaginellaceae; genus Selaginella; species Selaginella moellendorffii. Next base: position 99,889 of record NW_003314405.1, on the reverse strand, counting down.
GATCTCACTTTCCTTCTCGCATCTGTTTTGCAGTGTACACTCTGAACCAGCCAGAAAACTCTCACTTCTCGAGGCTTCTCACAAAGTAAGACTAGTTTCTCACTTGCTTTTGTCTGGTCCTCATATTTCTCCTTTTCTCCCTAGCTTATTCCTCAAGCGATCAACACTGCTACTCGAAGATGGCTTCCAATGACAACATGAAAAGGCAAGCAACAAATCTTCGGACGTGGCTGTCACGAAAGGATAAAATAGTGGCGGCTCTCGTGATGGTCGGCGCGCTCTGTGCAGCAGTAGCCGTGATGATTTTCGGCAAAATACGCTTCTTTGGAGCTCAGAGCCTCGCGCCAGAGTTTTACAGCGATCTGATCCAGGAAGAAGGCTCTACTTGCTGGGAAACAAACTTCTTTGCCACCACTTACGACCCGTTCTACAAATGGATCGCCAGCACGTCGCTACCATCTGCTTTCAAAGACCTTCCGATCGAGCGTGCTACTCTCGGTTACCAGCGAGCGAGTGTATGGCGAGTTGCCGGGAATATGACACGGCACAACACCAGCTTCTTCTACAACTCGCCGGATCCACACGTTTTGGGAGGGGTCATAGCTCGGAAAAGCAGCAGCTGGATATGGACTATGGTCATCAACTGGGGGATGAGTGTCCGAATCTGCTTCACCACCACCGATCCTCTGCAGAATTCTTGCCTGTGGACGACTCCAATCGTCTGGACTGGAAAAGAAGGCGAATTTGCACTGCTCATGTCCGCGGTCCCGTTTCGAAGAGCCTCGGCCAACCCGTACCAGGAGAGAAATCCTTATGCCAAGCATGGAAGCTACCTGAGCAACTTTGCTGGGAACGCGAGAACAAGCCAGTGCCTGATGATCAACGACCGGGTCGACAAGGGACGCTACTGGCAGTACATTTACTCCGGCAAGCCATGCAAGAAGTCCACACCGATCGTCTACACGCCGGACATCATCTCGTACCTTGCGTTCCCGAGCCACCAGTGTGCCTGCAAGGGCTCGGTTTGCTTCGTGGGACTAAACATCACCGGCAGCTCGACTTCGGACGAAGATCTGCGCGTGAAGCTCAACTCCAGCCGCTGCGAGGATAGCAACTCTTTCTGGGGAGAACCGAGAATAGCCGATGTCCTCGTCTCGATCGTCTACTTCTCGTACAGCTCCCGGTGGGATCTACACTTGGGGATCAACGTGACTTTCAACGTGTCAGAGATGCTCGAGGCACAGAAGCGTGTGGATGACTGTGTCCACGGGTGGCTGCAGCAGCGGGAAACCAAGCCAGGTGCTCAAGACGGCGCTGCTCTCTTGAGCTTCTGCTCGAGACCAGGCGAAGTTGTTCTCGAGGCGATTAAGAAGAGCGCCAGCGTCTTCGAGAAGTACCAGCAGCGGATCCTCGAGGGAGCGATTCTAGACACTCTGGAAGCCAAAGTGCCAGTGGAAGTCACGGACGACGTGCACTGCGGGATCGAGCGTGGCCAGATCGATCGCGAGACTTGCCTGCTGGGGCTGGACGAGGTGAAGACCAAGCAAGAAGCGGAGCTGCTGCTCAAGAACCTCCAAGCCTTTGCTCGAGTGGCGGACGTGAAACGGGTTGGAGAGCGGGAGTGGAAGAAAGGCTCGTCCAAGAGGTCGGACGTCTCGATCGAGATTGTGACGACGCTGCTGGCACTGCTCCTCACCGTCGCCGGGATGCTGAGCAAGAAGCTCCAGGACGTGGAAGACATGGTGCTCGACTGGGCCGCGGACTTCAAGGACTGGGTGAAGCGGAGGATTGGGATGCACTTCTTTCGAACAGGGATCCGGGGAGTGGTGATTTGCACAGCTGCAATGTGGAGCATGTTTGCTCTCTACAAGAGCATCGGAGACATCCAGACGGAGCCCGAGTTGGCCACCTCGGGGACTGTTCTTCAGAGGTCCAACGAGATCTACTTCCTGGTGACGACCACTTCGAGCATCCAGATCACTCCAAAGTGGATCGTGTTTTGGATGGTGTGCTCATTCGTGGGGCTGCTCTTGGTTGGAGCGCTCCTCTACGTCTATTTCCTCATGTCCTTTGTGGAGCTGGGCTTAGAGGCAGAGGCAAAGCAGTTGGATCGCCAAGAAACTTTTCCATAGCATTGCTCTAATTTAGCTTAAGATTATAAATAAACTTTTATAAACTTTTGATAGTGAGAATATTTACCCTACTATGAAGATGGCTTTGTTATTGGTGATGGAGTATCTGGCGCCTGAGGATCTCCTTAAAATTGACAGAGCTACAGAGGGATATTATCGCCAGGAAGTGGTACAACATTTGGTGAAATCCGGATGGTTTAGGACAGCTTTGGTAAATCTCAACAAAAGATGTGATTCTCAAACGTTTGAGATGGTGTTGTTTAGCTTGCCGAAGGAGGTTTCTGCTATGTATGCAAGGGACGCAAGGGACGTGCTAAAGCAAATGAAGGCCCTTAGCTACAAACGCAACCTTAGGTTGTTTGAGAGAGCAAGAACGGAGTGGAATTTATCACGAGAGATGGCGTTTGATTTGTTCTCGGAGGCGAGAGGCGAGATTGATTTTTTCATGAGAGGCGATGAGGCTGGGGCAACAAGGTTATATGACTACATGCTAAACATGTGTAAAAGCTGTGATGAGGCTCTTGCTTTTGTGAGAGAGGCACGGTCAAAAGGCTTGAAGCTGAACGCAATCAGATTTGCAGCCCGGTTAGTGGGAGAGGATCCCTCACAGATGGCTAGGGCTACGAGTTTAATAGTGGAGGCTGGCGATTCTACTTCGGAGGAGACTATCTACGGGAAGATCATCATAGAGATGGCATCTTCTTCGACAGAAAAGGCTACAAAAGCACTGCAGCAAATGAAGTCTTTTGGGTACAAGCCTTCAGTTGAGCTGTATGACAAGTTGATAACATCTGCTCCATCCCAGTCGTTTCATCTGTTTCTTGCAATGGCGGATGAATGTGAGGTTGCAGCAACACCAAAGTGCTACAGGTTAGTGCTAAAGCATTGCTGCAAAGGGAGTTTTGACAATGCAATGAAGGTGGTGAAGGAAGTAAAGCGAACGAATGCCATGGAAGTTGACGACTTGGATGTCACAGAATGTGTGTTTGAATTAGTGGTGTCTCACTGGGTGCCTGATGCTGTTGCACTGCTCATGGAATTTGGAAATTACGATGAAAAGGCTGCAATTGTTATGAAGAGTCTGAGGATCAGATATGAAAAATCACAAATACAAGAGTTTTTTGAGAGCTTGGTTGCATCAGGTGATTACCGGGTCTATCCTTTATGTTGTAAGGAATTCTTCACACCCTTCAGAGTTATGCGCAAGGATAAGTGTTTTGTGCCTATGAGTCTTCTACTCTCGTTTCTGCTGGTGGATAACCCAGACTATGAGACGTGCATGGGGGCAATCCATTGTTTAAAAGCAGCACACATGTTTGGAGAAGCAAAAAGTGTTGCTGCAAAGTTCCTTCGTTGAAATTTATCCTTTATTCTTATAATTGATAATGTTTTAATCTTCAATGAAACATTGGAAGATCATTTGAAACACTTAGAGCTTAGGGATGTTTGAAGAATATGCTTTGAAATTTGACTTGAGATGCCCTACTCTGGAGAGGAGGACGATGGCTGGGGTGGCCCCAAAGTGCTCGGCGCCGGCGCTACGCCCGCTAGGGTTTGGCGATCGATGGCAGCGGAGAGCGTTTGCGGTGCCATCGGCGGCGAGAGCGCGCCGTGCCAATGCGCTGGTTGCGCGATCCAAGTAAGATTCTCTCTAGAGATCGCATCGCGAGAATGTGGCTGGGGATTTGGCTTGCTTTTCGCTCCAGCGAAAAGATTTGCATTTTCAGCTCCGATGACCGCGTGCCTTTTTGTTTGTCTAGATTTTCGGAAGTGGAAAGCATGAACAAACACTTTGGAATCAAAGGCATTGAGGTTGAGAGTGGTCTGGGGGATCTTCCGAAGGTAGTGCTGTGTAGCTCTGAAGGAAGGTAGTGATTTTTACTCGCGTTTGGATTTTTTTCTACAACTTTTTCGTTTTTTTTCTTCTTCCAGCACTGCAGAGATTTATCTTTTTGGAGCGTGTATCACCTCGTGGAGAACTGTTTCTGGAGACGAGCTGCTCTTCGTGAGGCCAGATGCGGTCTTTGATGGAACGAAGCCAATCAGGTGACGAGTTTTCAAGCTTCTCGAGCAGTGATTGATGACTTGCGAATTTTTTCTTTTGTAGTGGTGGGATCCCTCATTGTTTTCCTCAGTTTGGACCAGGTGTTATGCAACAGGTGTGTGCATGCTTTTCTTACGCTTCGCTTATCTATGAATCGTTTCGATAACAGCATGGTTTCGCGAGAAATGTTCCATGGACGTTGTCGACGACTGAAAACTATTCCGGCTGTCCCTCCGTTACTCTGGAGCTCGGGCCCTCCGATTACAGCCGCAACATGTGGGACTGCGACTTCAAAATCGAGTATAAGGTGTCTTTTTCTCCACTGATCTAGAGCATTGGGACTTATGATCTCCCGCTTTCTTTTCAGGTTACACTAGAGCCGGAAGCTCTCAAAACACACATTCATGTAAAAAATGTCGACAACAAAGAATTCTCGTTCACCACAGCTCTCCACAACTACTTTCACGTAAGCTTCTATCCTACTTGCTTGGCTTGTGGAGGACTAAGTTTAACTTCCAGGCAGCCATTGGTGATGTGTGTATCAAAGGTTTGAAAGGATGTAAAACTCTGAACAAAGACCCCGATCCCAAGAATCCAACACCCGGTGTCGAGAAGAGGTAGTGATATCGCTTTATTCTTTTCGTTTTTGATCATCGCTATGATACTTCTCTAAGATGTTTTCTTCTCCAGGGACGAGATAACGTTTTCAGGATTCTACGATTGTATGTACTTGAATGCCCCGAGAGAAGTGATACTGGAAAACGGCCTCGGCAATACCATCTCGATCAGAAACAAAGGGTACGTAACTTACGAGTCCTTTTTTTTTTCTTGAGCTTGGCCTCTCAAATCTCGCAAACTTCAGGTGGACGGACGCAGTGCTCTGGAATCCATACCTGACTTTGAAGGAATCCTACTTGAACTTCGTCTGCGTCGAGAATGCCAAAGTAAGTTTTTGCTCGATTCGATTCATCCATTTCTTTCGCTCTGGAATTCTGGAATTCGTGTGTGTCTAGCTTGATAAGGTGGTGTTGCAACCTGGAGAAGCGTGGGCAGCGGAGCAATTCTTGAGAGTTTGTAGCGAGTAGAGAGGTTTGTAAATTCGAAGAAATTTTTTTCCGAATCATCGATGTTCTTGGTGGTGTATACTTTGGACTTAGTTTTCTATGGGCTCTTTTAAAAGAGATGGCATTCTTCTCAATAGATTCGTCTTGTGCGCTATGGCGCTTCCATTTTTTAGGTTTGCGCGCGTGCGCCAGGGATCTGTGCGATGTGCCGCTCAAGAAGCGGCGCCACGATCTCATCTGGAAGAAGCAGCGCGTCCGTGTCGCCAAGGCGAGGTATGGATCGATCGATGTGAGTTTTTGCATCATGGCAGCGCAACGATAGCTGAAATCGATCTCTTTCTGGAGCAGGCCAGAGAGCTACTGCTACGATCGCCTCCTCCCTTGCCCTGGCGATGATCTCCCAGTGCGGATCGAGCATCTCTTCGTGGAAAAGAATGGGAATGTGGTGGATTACCTTTGCCAGGCTTTGTCACTGCCATCTCTGTGAGTAGCACGCATTGTTCTTCGTATCATTGCGTGAGTAACTTTATTCTTTTCTCGCGTTTGTGCAGATATGTGAATGATTTGATCGAGTTTGGAGCTGTCTACCATGCGCTGCGATGCTCCGAGCCGCCCGAGACCGCTCCAAAGGAGCATATGGAGTTTTACAAGAGAGCTCTGGCTATGGATTTGCCTCGCGTGAAAGGAATGTCGGTCCAGGAATCACAAAAGGCTCGAAGAATCGTGAGTAAGCACGAAGAAGTTGAGGCTGGCTCTTACATGCGAGTACACGTCCATCCCCGGCGTTTTCCCAGGCAAGAAACTCTGGCTGGTTGCTTTTTCTCTCTTGTTTATACTCGTGTTTTCTTTGTGGTTAGATGCTATGAAGTGGACTGGAAATCCAGGATCCTGGCCGAGAATGATCTCTTTGTGGTCTTGGACAAACCAGCTGGTGTGTCGGTATGTGAATTTTTTTTTATTCTCATCTAGAATGGATTCGTGAAAGAAAGTTTCATTCAGGTTGGAGGCAGTGTTGATAATCTGGAGGAATCGTGTGTCACTTTTGCATCTCGAGCACTTGGCATGGCGTTTCCTCTGCTCGTTACGCACCAGATTGACAACTGCACTGAAGGATGGTAAAGGTTTGCTTTGCAAACTTACTTAGTTCATTGCTTTCTCTTCTCAAAAAGTTTTCTTTTTCCTGCTGGCGTAGTGTCGTTCTTGCCAAGGATAAGGATTTCGTCTCGAACTTCAATCGGCTGCTACGGGTCTGAGATTGAAAACTTTTATCTTTTCTCGATTCCGAGCTTAACAGATTGGAAAAAAACAGACTAGAAAGGTGGACAAACGGTACCTTGTTCTGGCGGCTTTCCCAGTTCCGCTAGGAATCGTGAGCCATTACATGCGGCCGGATCATTTCGCTCCTCATCTTTTAAGTCAAGGTATCGTAGTAACCATGCCAGAGACTGCTACTAAGTAATCACCTTTGTAGACAAACGCCAAGGATGGCACTTGTGCTCGATGGAAGTCTTGCAATGCCACCAAGTAGAATGGCCGTCGGAGGCACGACTACGCGAGAATGGTGTCAGCAATTGCGAGTTGGAGCACGATGGTCACGCTTACGAATGCGAAGTAAAACTTCTCACCGGAAAAACACACCAGGTTCTATACAGCTCTCTCTTTTCTTCTCCGACATACAGACCAAGCTTTTTAACTCTCAGGTTCGAGCTCAATTCGCTGCTCTCGGAGCTCCCATTCTCGGCGACACGATTTACATCCCAGCTGCGATTGCTCGTCGGCAAAACCGTGCGATCGATCCGGTTCTTCGAGACGATGGCCAGTGGAGCGAAGAGCGAGAAGAGAGATGGATCCTTCACCATGGATCCAGCGCTCCCAAGCTAGCGATCGGCCTCCAGGCATCGTCCATTTCGTGGATTGGCGACACAACCATCGATATCCTCCTGGTGGACGAAGAACCGATTGATCGAGAAAGCTCACAAAGTAACTTTAGCTTCCACGCAAGCAGTCCTTGGTGGAGAGCTACGTAAAATTTTTGCCACGGTAATTAACTGTATGGTAGAATATGAATCCGTCGATTTGATGGAATCTGGGCCGTCGATTCGCGCCAGTGGACAATTGGAGCTTTTTTAGCTCCCTTTAGGGTTTAGAGGGAGGAGGCGATGGCGATGGCGATGGCGAGGTAGCGCGCCGAGAGAAAAGGTACCGGAAATTCGACGCAGAGCTATGGATGCATTCCCGCAATCTCATCATCTCGCGGGAGCCTACGCGAATTCTTCCAGAGCTGCTCCATCCAGCTATTTCGCGCCGCCGATGACGATTCCGGCCGAGCCCTACGCGGGTAATCTCCCCGCGTCGCTGCCTTTGAATTCCCAGCACCTCTCCGCCCTCAAGCAAGAGGCCGAATTGGAGGCCTTGCTAAGCTTCCCGGACGATTCTTCCAATCCGGGCGAGAATTTTCCACTTGGCTCGGAGCGGCCGACTTGGGCGGAGGCGGAGCTTGTTCCAGAGGACGACATCATTGCCACTTGCTGGAATGGCTTTCCCAGCCAGAATGGTGGCCTGCCACAGGTATGAGCTCCTTGTTTTCTCTTGTTTGTGATCGATCGAGAGCTTTGTTCTGTGTAGGAGGCTAGTGACATGCCGTCAAACGCTCTTGGATTTGCGAGCCAGCCATCGACGTCCGCTGGCACTGCTGCCTTGACCACCTCACCGATGCTCAAGCAGCGTTTGAGATGGACTCCGGAGCTACACGAGCGGTTTGTGGATGCTGTGAGCAAGCTCGGTGGCGCTGAAAGTAAGTACTTTTGATACATCCATCCACCCACCCATCCATTCTCTGATGTGTTTTTTCTTTTCTTTGATGATAGAAGCGACGCCAAAGGCTATCTTGACAGTCATGGACGTGCAGGGGATAAACATTCTCCATGTCAAAAGCCACCTCCAGGTGTGTTTTGTGCATTGAGCTTTCATTCCAAAGCGTCAAGCTTTTGTTTGCAGAAGTATCGCCTCGTAAAGGACATTCCAAATTATGGCGAAGGTAGCTTTCGTCCGGACATGAATAGTTCATGCTATGACTAAACCCGTGTTTGTGCTTGTGTTTCAGCAAAACCAGAGAAGAAGAGAAACACTGCTCCAAACTTTGACGCGTAAGCTCTTGGAGGAAGTTTCTTTCTTTTTAGTACTTGTTCCTTATTTCTTTCTCTGTTGCTTGCTATGGCAGGGCACTGAGGGTGCAAATAGAAGTACAGAAGCAACTACACGCACAGCTGGAGGTAACGTTTTCCCTTTCTTCTTTCCAGTGTAAAACTCCGGGTCCTGTTCTTTCTCCAGCTACAACGACAATTACAGCTCCAAATTGAAGCACAAGCGAAGAACTTGAAGAACATGTTTGAGTTCCAGCAAAAGGTTGAGGTGAACCAGCAGTGCAAGAAGGAGCCAGAGGAGGCTGCTCCAGCAGCGCCGCAGTCGACAGTAACCGAGGCTGCAGCTAGCGTCTCGTCAGACGCCGAGTGCCTTGAACCGGCCTCCAAGAAATCCAAGATTTCGGAGGAGCAAAGGCAAAATTCTATCACCATTGACGACGAGAGATAGAGATTGTATACTAGCGGTTTCGTGTCAATGGCATTGCCTCTAGAAAAGGACACCATGCCTCCGAGAATAACTGTAATCTATTCATTTAATTTTCAGCTATAACTTTCAGAGATCACTCTTGCTGCGCTCTTTGGAAGGTTTGGTACGCTCTTCTGCTTTGGATGCACACTTGACCACTACACAATCTCGGATTGCCGTACCTTAATCTTTAGGCTCTTTGGCTTGCGAAGCTCCAAAGGATACCTGCGAGCGATGGTGTTTAGATAATTTTTATCTCATAAAAATCGATGAGATACAAACCATCTGCGATTGTCCACCTGGAACGCATACATCTCGTTCATAAAAACGCTGTGCAGGCAAAAATCATTAGTTTTTCTGATGACCAACACATGCATTCAAACCTTTATCATCAGTATCAACTACACCGCCAAACAAGATGGCTCGTCTCTTGTGGACAACACGCACAAATATCTCATCTAAATAAACAGCAAGCTGAAAACCAGTTCTAGCTGAAGGCCAGGAAGCTTTGCCACTGCAAAAGGAAATCAGTTTCGTTGTTAAAAAACAAGGAAGAACGATGAGGGACAGAAACAAACCTTACAATTGTCTAAATCCACACTTAAAGATCATTGAAGTACCTGTGTCAAAAATTCAATATTAAACATTTACACTGCTGAAACAGCTGACCTTTCTTCCCTCAGCGTGTCATAAAATCCACCAAATGGAATCATTTTATGTTTGTTTATGGTCTTGTCCTTTCCGTTTAATTCCTAAATTAACTCTTACACTACAGCTGGCATATGCACTGCTGGCAAAGTTCACTTTTTACTCGTGCTCTCCACTGCCCCTTCGATCCAGGGCAAACTTCCATGGAGGAGGAGCGACGAGAGTGGATCCCCTGTCATTCTGTCAAGGAGATCAAGGAGGCTCTCGCAGCGAAGCGGGACAACAAGCGGCACTTCAATGCGATTCGGTTTTATTGTGGGAAGATCTGGAGGCTGGAGGCGCTTGACACATCCAAAGGTGAGTTTGTTGATGAGGTGAGTGCTACCGTCCAGTGGTTTGGAGGCACAGAGGAGGATCTGATTGGTGTGCTCAACTGGTACATTTCAAACCCACACTGGTTAGACGGGGCTCTGGATGTGGGAGATGCTCCTGGTGATGGCAGTTCGTCTGCTGCTGCTGCTGCTCACATTGACATTCTCAAGGCCGCTTTGGTACCACAGCTCGACATCAGATTCATCCACTTCGCTGCCAGGGTCGCTTGTAGGTTGGGCATTCCCAGTGATCGAATGCAAAGGGTGGCAGAGGGCATTGCTCCTCCTCAGCAGGGACAGGATATTCGCCAGATTGAGGTGCAGAGGTTTGCAAAGCTGATGATGACAGAGGAATTCAAAGTCTTAAAAGGGCTACAAATCTGGTGGATAGGCGAAGACATCCTCACACCAACTCAGGAGCTTGAGTTGGTCTTTGCTCAGCTCGACTGCTTGACAGAGCTCTGCTTGCGCAATGTTCGGAACCCAGAGGCTCTACTTAGCCAACTCCTTAGGAAAGCAGGAAACAACTTGAAACATCTCGAATTGAAGGGGAACAGGATGACAGTGGAAGGATTTGGGAAATTGAGTAGGGATCTGGCAAGTCAGGAGTGCAAGGTGGAAGAGTTATCCATCGTTGATACGGACATTGGCAAGGAAGGGTGGGAACAGGCATTTCAGCATGGCATTAGCAATAAGCTAGTGGTACTGGTGGCACTGTTTCCAGAGGAGGCAGGTGAAGCACTCTTCAAGGCACTCACGAGTCCAAACTGTTCACTGCAAAGACTATACCTGGATCGGAAAAGTGATCCTGGAGTGTTGCCATGGGTATGCAAGGCTCTTCAGGAGGGCACCAGCCTGTCAGTTTTACATTGCCGAGAAATGAGACAGAGTGAGGACCTGAGCAATGCAACGGGCCTGGGTGAGGCCCTGTGCAGCGCTAAGTGTGGCTTGGAGGAACTCCGCGTTACTCTTTATCCAGGTGATGGTGGTGGATGGTTGGGCAAAGCGCTACAAAATTCCAATTGCAAGCTGATCAATCTTGTACTTTTTCCGCCCAACGAGGGAGGAGGAATGGTCGGTGACAGCAGTCTGTGGTCAGCTCTCTCAAGTCCACATTGTAAGCTGCGCCATTTGAAAATATGGGCTAGCAAGGGAGAAGATGAGTTAACGTTGGAGTTTGCCGAGGGCATAGAGAAGAGCCAACTGGAGCATTTGGGTATATGGTATTGCAAAATCACGAATGGGGAGCTCTTTTGGAAAGCTATCAGCAGCTGCAAGTATCTGAAAGCTTTGTCATGTGACTCGGAACTGCCATGGAGGTGCCTTTTGGGAAGCAGCATTGAAGACTTAAAAATACGTCAGGGAGAAATTGAAAAACTGGAGGATCTTTGCCAGTTGCTGGGGGATCCAAAATGCAAGGTGCGCAGATTCAGGGCTCCTTTTCTTGATAGCGATGCACAGAAAAGACAAATTCTGGCTGCCCTGGAGGAAAACTACCAAAGCCTGATCGTGGAATTGCTTGAGATAGGCCGTGGTTCTGAAGCATTCAAGCAGAGGTGTTCTGGTCTTTTAGAGCGGAATGCAATCTTCCAGCAGAGTGCATTCAAAGACTTTGACAACCCGTCAACAGCAAAGCTCTTCTTGTGTGGTGCTAGCAGGGTTGGAAAGACCACAATAAAAAAAAACCTCTGCCGCAGAGTGTCTTGGTTTCCATCATGTCTCCAAAGGCATGCTTCAACAGCAGGCATTGAGCTGCAACCACTTGTCTATGCGACCACCAAACAAAAGCTGCTCATTTGCGACCTGGCTGGACAGGAAGAGTTCCATGCTTTCCACCAGTACTTTCTCAGAGGAAGTGAGAAGGATCTCTTCTTGATCGTATGCAAGGTGGAGGATGGCAATTGTGAGGTTTTCAAGCAGAATTTGGTTTATTGGCTGAGGTTCATTGCTTCACATCAGTCAGCCTCATCCAAAAGGAAGCCCAGGGTCTTGATTGCCTCGAACTTTTTCACTCCAGAACCCGACTTTGCCCCAAAGGACGTGGTTTCTGCAATAATCTCCGACAAAGGCTATGGGCAAGTACTTGAGATTGGGATAGATCTTTATTTTGAGGTGGTGGCCACTCAAGTGAAAGATTTAAGGGGGATAAAAACCATGTTGGGGAGTTGCTTGAAAGAACTGCTGTCAGCCCAACAAATACCACGGGAATGTCTCAAAGCAAAGAGGAAATTGGTACAAGATCCAAGTCACAAGAAGGTCATACCCCTAGATAAAGTTGGCAAAATCCTCTTGCCTCACAGGAGTTCCAAGAATGTTCTCAAATTCGTCTTGCAATTTCTACATGATTCTGGTGATGCAATTTACTTTGGCTTGGGACATGAAGAGGACGACATTGTGTCTCAATTTGTCATCTTAGATGTCCAATGGTTTATCAAGGATGTGGTGCAACTCTTCATACATCCTGAGACAAGCAAACTCAAAAGTCAAATGGAAACACATAAAGTTAAACTTCAGTTGAAGCAACAATGTGGGAACCAAGACAAAATAGTGGAGTACATTCTTGGAGTGCTCCATGAGATGGGAGTGATATTGCCTTGGGATGATACATGGGATGGGAATTGGCATAACTTGCCCAAAGAGTTGATAATGCCAACACTATTGCAAGAAGACTATTCACCTCCAGGATATTTATTGTCAATTGACACTCAAAAAAACCACAACTACTGGGGCAGGAGGTTTGAATGCAAAGACAAGGACTTGAAATTGTTTCCTGCAAGTATTTTCACAAAGATCCAAGTTAAACTTCACAAATTAAGCAAGAAAGGTTTTAGGCCTGGGAATGGATGGGTGGCTTTGAAAGAGAACCTTATCGAGACAATTGTGAGAGTTGGGGGAGACACAGACAATTGGAAAGATAGGCAATGGGTTGATGTCATCGTCTATTACCCAAAAGAGGTAGAGAATGCACCAAGGCCAGATTTGGAAAAAGAAGCTGAAGGATGGATGGAAAAAATTAGAAATTGCATTATTGGGGTATGTATGGAGGATTGCCCATCTTTGGAAATTGAAGAAAATGTGATGAGACGTGGTTATGTATGGAGAAGGATACTAAATAAGGGGGACAAACTAGAATTATGGGCTTCAGTTATTTGTCCACTAAAAGAAGTCAAATGTGAAGCAAAAGAAAGAGGTCTAGAATACTCCCACACTTGGAATTATTCACATGAAGTAGAGAGCTGGGATGTGAATAATGATTTGAAGGTCTCAGATGAGAATGCTTTGGTTAAGCTATTGATGCCCAATGAGCAAAAATATGAAGTGGTGAATAAGCTTGTTGAACTTCGTGAACTCTTGAAGGAATATGAGGAGGTTGGAGAAGTCACAATTCCCAAAGCACCATCAAATGTTGTTGAGTTTCCAAACATTGAAGACCCAAATCTCAATGCATTCTTCAGATATTTTGATAAGAAGTTTGATAAAATGGAGAACCGTTTTGATAAGGTGGATATGAAACTTGATGACATTGAAGTAAGCATTAACAAGCTCAAGAATGAACTCAAGTTTACCATGGAAAAAGTGAATACAATCCATACAACATGTTTGCAGGTATTATTGAAATTGGAGACAGATTGCCCAAAATATCCATATATTCTTGATGAGAATAACAGGTGGAAAAATTACAGTAAAATACTGGGAACACATGTTAAACTTCATTACTTGTGTGAATGGCCTGGAGGAACTTATACTCAGGGAACTAAAGGTCATCAAGTGAAGAGTTCTAAAGGTGTTGAATTGGATCTCCCACCAAATTGGCTCAAGAAATTTGCTCCAGTACTTAAATATACATTGATCCTATTATTTATTGGGGCTAAAGTTGGAGGACATTTTGCTGGTGTTGGAGAAATAGTGAATGCAATGGTGGATGAGACCAAGGGAAGCTTTATAAGCTTTTTGGATGCATGTCTTCTCAAAAGCAAGCTAACTACAAATCCCAAAGCAGAAGATGTGCAAGAAATATTTAAGCTAGTGACAACTAAATTTGAGAAAGAAGAAAAGCAGGAGACGATCATGGAAAAACATTTTGCTCTTCATCCCATAATCCTAGAGGGAAGAAAAATATGGGTTTGTAAAGGTATTTAGTATTTAAGTTTTTTGTTTTATCTAACAAATACTATTCTAAAGCAGATCATTAATCTATATTTTTATGAGGTGGTTTTGCAAAAAGAAGGTAAATAAATATGCTTTATATAGTTATTACTATATGTCTTTAATATGATTGGGTTCTATTTTGTAGCAGAAGTTGATGAGGTAAGTTTATATTATTGCTCTAAAATATTCTTCATATTTATTCTAATATTCCAAGTTTATTTCAGTGTTGAATGCTTAATAATCTAAGTGAAGGAAAATCTAATCAAATGATTTCATATTAACAACATTTCAATATGAAAACTAAAATTGGGAAAAAAAGGTGATCAGAAGACAAATATTTTAATATCCATCTTATAACCTTAGATAATAAAACAGTATGAATTTACAAAGGTATTTTACATTGAAGTATATCTATATTTTTAATTTTATCTAACAGAGACTATTAGGGCATTTAAAATAAATCATTGATTATATTGATTTTTGAGGCTATTTGACAAGGCAATGATAAATCAAACGTCCTCTATATAGTTATAGCTATGGCAGAATGTTATTTTTATTATAATTATGCTACATTTCTTAGTATAAGTTGATAAGGTATCTTTGCATATTTCTTTGAGACTTCCAAGTTTCCAGAGCTTACGTTCCAGGTAGAAAGATTCCATATCCTCTCTTTGTTTGTGTTTACAACGTTTTTCTCTATCTCGTCCTGGCTTTTTTTATTTTTTTTCCTGTAGGAACTAACAGAACAGCGACCTCACAAAGTCAGCTTCAAGCTGAAGAAGGCAGAGGCTCCTCGGGTTGTGGAGACACTGTTGAAGAGATTGAATGAGTGGGGCAAGTTTTTAGAGGATCGTTCAAAGCTTTTGTGATCTAATCCTTTTTCTTTTTTTTCTTCCAGTTGGATGGTAAAATCATATACAGTGGAGGACAGGAAAGGGAGGTTCTCCCTTGAGCAGCTTTCGAGATCTTTGGCAGAGGCGCTGATCTTTCGTGCCACTGAAAGATGGGCTTCAGGAATCTTACAAGCTATCCGAGAGTTCAAGTTTGATCCTTGTGTTTCGCACAGGGATGCCGACTTACTGGAGCCAGCTCACTGCTGGATGGTTGATCTGACGTGAAGTGGTGCTACTGTGTGAGATGGTTATGAGGCGAGGTTGAAAGCTCCCATGAGGTGTTTGAACACTTGAAAAGGCCAATGGTAAGTTCCTCGTGTTTAGTAGTTTTGGATGCTTCAGCAATGAAATGGCTGGCAGGCCCCTGACTCAACGCTGGTCACTCCGTGCGGACTAGAAGACGTAGGAGCGTTGAGATTCTACGTCCCCTCCACGGTATTCACAGGGGAAAGAACTTCTGTATGTAGGTTGATCGAATTCGTGCGACGAAGGTTGGGGACGTTACTTGGGTTGTCAAGTTTGATAAGTGCTAGCGAACTGGTACGTTAAGTTCTTTCTGAGTCATATGCATTATTCTTTTGCATTCCAGACGAAGAGCTGAATTATCGCTTGACAACTGCCGTGTTTCAATATAAGGTGGCGTTCTTATCGCTTTGTTTTGGTGGAGTTATTCAGCTTTGCTTCTCTTACAGGATGACATGCCTTATGCGAGTGTATTACGAAACGTGGCTTGATGGTTATGCGGGAAGACCTTTGGTCCTAATGTAGGAGGCACAGCCAACGATAGGCGAAAAATAAGCACGAGTCATCGGCCAGGTGACCATGTAAAAGTTATCAGCTCTGGAATCTAATTTTGTGGATGCTGCTGTGTGTGCAGTGGCATACAAATATATTCCAGGTTTACTGAGATTGATATATGGTGAAGAAAAACGAGACAGATGCCCACTCAGGCCAGTGTGGAGCCCCTACTGCGACGATCGATGGTCGAGGTCGACTTACAACGCATTGAAAAGGAGCCAGTTCTACACTTAATGGAATGGAATGTGGATCCAAACGCACACGCGTGTACATTCCATCTATGATCGACAAGTCTTTAATAATCCACTCCAAACGGTAGTGTCACTTGCGACAAGACGAGGGTATGTTTACACATTTATACTCATCCATTCATGGTGGTTGCTGTAGAACAGGGTGACATCAGGATCAAAAGCGAGAATCAGGCACACTCAGGTCGGAACGACAGGGATCAAACTCATCAGTAGCAACGGAGAGGTTTGTATTCTGGATTTAAATCGCGTCTCTCAGCAAGCTTTCGATGAACAGCAAATGGAAGGAGAAAAAACCCGGCGGGTTGGGGTCCACGTCGTCAACAAAACGATGCGGATCAATGTTAAAAACACACAGGCTGGTACGTGCAATGCTTTACAGCCAGAAGTTTTGGCTTTCTTAGCGAAGAATCGTGCAGAATCTGGCAAGGAAAAGGAAAAGTATAATCGGGCCACTAACAAGGTGGAGCATTGCGAATGGAAGATAAGCTAAAATGCATTTATTTTCGTTCTCTTTCTTTCTCCGTGGTATGGGGGACTTCTCTCAGCATATCCCGAGCTGCATATCCAGTGATTCAAAGCAAAGTTCTCACCCTTATACCCCCTTTGATGATAGTCGGGCAATTATCACACCACTATTCTTCCATGTCTTGAGTGTCTCTAGTCGGCCAACCAGAGTATAAAATGCGACCACCACCTTCATTGCAAACTCCCCCCGCTCCCTCTTCCTCTCGCAAAGGAGAGAAGGCTCCGAGTTTTTGAGTGAGCAAAGGGCTCTCACCTCGAGAACTCGACAAACTCTCTCGAATCCAAGCTTGGCTCCTTTGGTTATTCTTCTCTTCGTCCCCTTTCAAGAGTAAGCTTGTTTTGTTTTGCCTCTGTTTTCGTGGTTCTGAGCTTGTGATTCTTTCAGTTTGGTTGCGCCACTCCGACGAAACAAAAACGTTCCATAAGCGTGATTTCCAGAAAGAGTACGTGCCTCGCTTCCTTCCATGCTTTAGATGCTCAAATGATTCTTTCATTCCCTTTCGCTCGCATAAATTACTCGTGTTGACAAGAAAAGAGTTGAAGTGTGTGTGAGAGAGAGAGCTGTGTGTGTGTAAGTGTGTAACTTATGACAGCTTCTTTTCATGTAGATTCCCCTGCATTCCCTGTCCTTTTGCTTCCTTTTTTTGTTCCATAGGCCAATGGATCGCTTGCTTCTTCTCTCCTCTTGCACTCTGCTTCGTCAGTTTCACTCGGGAAAACGTATTCTTAAGTAATTGTTCGTTGGCCTCGGCGAGAAACGAAGGCTTTCCCCCTTTTCTCCAGAGATGATCTTAAGACGCTGTTTTCTTGTGAGAATCGGTGCTCCTCCTCCCCAGCACCATGCATTTGATGATTCCACGCCACCATTTGTCTCGTCATATGCTCACTGCCGCTGTTCTTCCTCTGCTTCCAGAGCACAGGCGCCAGAAAAGTTTGAAGAGGCATTCTGAACTTGACACCATTTCCTCCAGGTATTTCATCTCTTGCTTGATCGTTTTCTTGACGATGTTCGCCTCAGGTAATCCAAGCTTTCAGGCATGGTGAAGTTCCAGAAGCAGCTGGAGAGCCAGCTCGTCCCAGAGTGGCGGGTGAAGTACTGCGACTACAAGCAGCTCAAGAAAGTTGTCAAGAGAATCAAAAACCAGATCCTACATACCAAGAACCAGCAGCACAAGGTGTTCGATCCAAATGTCTTCTCGGTTGACAAGAGCAAGCTTCAAAACTTGCTGCAAAATCCCAGCGCCATTCTGAGCAGCTGCTGCGAACAATCCATATCCTCGGAAACGTCCATGGTTTGTGATGATGTTCTGGACTGTAAAGACAAAACAAAACACTTCAATATGATCAGGTTGTGCACAAGACGAGAACTGGAGATGGCGAGGATTTTTACGAGACGGAGCTGTTCGGAACTCGATCGGATCACGAAAAGAGCTTCTTTTTCGGCCTTGACGATCAACTCAACAAAGTGGACAAGTTTTTTAGATGCAAGGAAGACGAGTACGATGCTCAAGCACAGCAACTTCACATCCAAATGGAAGAGCTCATTGCTATGCAAGGTTCGTTATAGCAGCCTCTAATTCTGTAGCACTTAACTTGGAATCGTTTGATCTCTGCCATGTTGTAGATGACGAATCTCAGAGCTTGAAGGGGAGCCCCGGTAACAAAGGAAAGGTTCAGCGAGCAGCCAAGATGCTCCAGACGGCCTTTGTCGAATTTTATCGTGGGCTTCGACTCCTAAGAAACTTCAGGTGAATGACCTCTATACGATTGATCCATGTTCTCAAAGTGTTGAAAACTTACTTGGCAGCTCCTTGAACATGATGGCATTCGTCAAGATCCTCAAGAAATTTGACAAGGTACTTATGGAAAATGGCAAATTACTGCAGACTTCTAAAAGGTTTTTTAAATTCTCAGGTGACTGGACAGAATGCGTCTGGCAGTTATCTGAAGATGGTCGAAAACTCTCATTTTGCAACGTCGGACAAGGTGTGAAGAAATTTTCCTTTGGGGGTCTTGCTGATGGGATTTCATTGCTCCAATGCACTCCAGGTAGTAAAGTTTATGGACCGTGTAGAGAGAGTGTTCACTCTGCACTTTACGAAAGGCAACCGAAAGCAAGCCATGGCATATCTCAGGCCCATACACTCTGCGAGCAATCATGGAAATATAAACTTTATCCTGGGTAAGAGCAGGATATCCATTTCATTCATTCGGATCGTCGTTATTAATTAACCTTCTTCTATTAAAATCTATAGGCCTCTTCAGTGGTTGCTCCTGGAGTCTCCTAGCAGCGTTTGTGTTAATCCTTGTGCTTGGAAACAAGGACGGGATCACAACGAAGTACATACAAGCAGTCTTCCCCGTGTTCAGGTAAACAGTGCCATACTTTTATGAAAGTTTTGTATGTTTCCGAGTTCTTTTGTTTCTTACAGCACACTTTTCTTGTTCGTGCTACACTTGTACATGTATGGATGGAACATTTACGTCTGGAAGCAGGTTCGCATCAACTACACCTTCATTTTCGAGTTTTCACCCAAGCAGGAGCTCAGACACCAAGACGTGCTTCTCCTCAGCACGGGCTTGACAACTCTTATCATAATCGGAATGATCTTTCATCTCGCAACTTACACAGTTACTCACGTTGATAGCGAAATCATCGCGCTCGTTGTCTTCCTGGTGCCAATACTCTCCATTAGCTTGAATTGTTCGTCAATATTTATGTAACTTGGTTCTTTCCATGGACAGCTCCTCATCCTTCTCTTAATTTGCCCCTTGGATATTTGCTACAAATCGTCACGAGCAGCGTTCCTCAGGTGTACTTGGCGAATTATCTCTTCTCCCTTGTTTAAGGTAAGACGTGTTCTAAGATATCTCCTTAGCCACTGTTCGCGTTTTTTACAGGTCGTCTTTGCGGACTTTTTCCTTGCTGATCAACTCACTAGCCAGGTCTGTGTTTAGAAACTAGTATTCCTAGACTTACAAACGTAAATCGCATCAGGTGCCTGCTTTGCGAAACCTTGGGTATATCTCCTGCTACTACGGAGGTGGCTTTTTTAGAACAAGAAACACCGGAGCTTGTACAAAGAGCACATTGTTTAAGTCCTTCCAGTACCTTATCTCGGTGCTTCCATACTGGTGGCGACTAATGCAGGTAATCAATCATAGCGAATACCTTATAGAAGTACCACCATATCCTTTTCTTATTGTATCTCATGTGATAATGTTGCAAACTTTGGCAGTGCTGGAGGAGATGGATGGACGAGCACGACACTGCACACATTGCAAATGGTGGAAAGTATCTCTCGGCGCTAATTGCTGTTGTGGTCCGGCTCACGTACTCTCGAATCAAGTCGGAGTTCTGGCTGGGCATCTTCGTGATTTCATCCATCTTTGCGACAGTGTACCAGTTATACTGGGATATTGTGGTGGATTGGGGGCTTCTCCAGCCAAAGTCTTTCAATCCATGGCTGAGAGACCAACTGATTCTCAAGCGCAAGATCACGTACTTCCTTTCCATGGTAACATCTTTCTGTTTTAAGTTTGACCTTATAAGTCCAGGAAATGCAGGCTTTGAACGTGATACTGAGGCTGGCATGGATTTACTCCGTGACTCATCCTCCTGGGACAGAGATTGAGCTCATGATAATAGACTTGTTTTTTGCAGCGCTTGAGGTGATCCGACGAGGGCATTGGAATTTCTACAGGTGAGAATTTTTATGCTGTAGCTTTCTAAATTTTTTGGATGTGTGTCATTTCTGACATTGTTAATATTTCTATTTTCAAATATTCAGATTGGAGAACGAACACCTCAACAATGTTGGCAGATACAGGGCAGTGAGAGCGGTGCCATTGCCCTTCAAACAAATGGATGACACTTTAGCTTAAAACATGCTAACACAATTTTAGTTAGTCAACACCTTGTTGAAAACCAAAAAATAATAAACTCCTTTCTTTTAAAAACATTATATATACATTGTTTTTATTTTTAGTATGATGATTTAATTAGAATATACTTGAGTACATGCTTTGATTATTATTCATTCAAATAAACTTTCTGATATTTATTTATGCATAATAGTACATATTTTGCAATTACCAATTCTTTAAGAGAAAAAAAGTATTAGCTATATTTTTAAAACTAATTATAATTACTGTGTCAAAGAACTAATAGCAATAAATATTCGTTAATATGATTTGGATGAAAATACCATTGTAATAAAGTTTTCAGACATTTTATTTTAATGCCATTTATTCTGACAAATTTAAATATATAATTATATTTGTCAAGAGCTTATTACTTTTTGTACAATTTGTAGATATTTAAATTTTTTAAAAGAGCAAATTTAATTAACAAAATTTTAACAAATAATAAATTTATAAAATAATTTGCTGCACATTTCATACAGTAATTCTTGGTTTGCTTAATAGTAATGTTATTCCTATTTATTAATCCAATTGATCATGGATGTTTATAATTTATAAACATAAGATTAATTTTATTGCATATCAACCATTAAATGGCAGAATAAACTAGAATATACTAGGAAGTGTTTAGGAAAACTTATACATTATAAACATGTTTATAAATATTAATACGAAATTAATCTATATAAATAACAACCGTTAGATGGTAAAATATCCCAAAATATTCAAGCATATTTTAGGTATATACAAATTATTTTTTATATAAAATAATAATAATAGAAATTATGTAATGTTAGGAAAAGTGTTTAACATTATTTAAGAAACAAGCACAAATGGATACACCAGAGGAATGAATGAATGATTTCGCTGCAAACCAAACAATTGGTTGCTAAGCATAACAATATATATGGTACTTCCTAGAGTAATGGCGCACAAACTAGCCTCTCGAGGAAAAGTTTCGTGACAAGATTTAACTTCCGTACGTGGAGATTCACAAATCTCAATCAGTCACACCACACGTATACGAGGCTCCCGGTGCCTCGGCGTTGGGAAAAACGGCTTAAATTTACTGACACATTCACTCGATCGAACGAAGCAAGCAACGGACGGACCGAGCAAAGAAGAAGATAGAAAAGAGAGAAACAAGGAAGAATGTCAGTTGCCGCTAGGATCTTGGATTCCACCGCTGAAGATATCTACGCCAGCAGCAAGATGAAGAAATCTGAGGTAGAGTTGTGGAAATCAATCGTTTTCTAGATCTCAAAGCACTGAGCAATCGATTCTCCAGAGTGTCGTGCTCAAGGTCCAGATCAACTGTAACTGCTGTGCTCGCAAGGTGAAAAAGGCGATCGGTCAAGTGGAAGGTAACCAAGCAAAGCTTCCATTTTTGTCTTCCTTTGTGTGGATCGCCCACCCATTGATCAAACTCTCCAATGCACCAGGAGTGGAATCCATCACTGTGGATCTCACACAAAAGAAGGTGACGGTCACTGGCAGCTTCGACTCGAGCAAAGTCGTCAAGCAAATCGCCAAAAAGACTGGCAAGAACGTCGAGCTGGCCGGTGCCAAAGACAGTAGCGGCGCCGCCAGAGGGTCGGATCACAAGGCGGTGGGCGGCGGCGGGAACAAGGTGAAATCTTCTGGCCAGCAAGAACAGCGCGAAAGTGCTACGACATTTCCAGTCGGGGATTCCTTCTTCTTCAGTGATGACAATCCAAATGGTTGCTCTATCATGTGAATGTTGAGGTTCTGTTCTTGTTCCTAAAGTTCCTCAAGGTTAATCCTTTGTGAAACTACCATATCCGGAATCAATAGTTTGTCAAAGATATGACATTGAAGACGAAAGGACGAAGAATGATAGAACACTTTAAAACGCTAGAAGAAAGTCCTGCAAAAAAATCAAGCTCTTGCAAGATCTCGCAAATCACAAGTAAATATAAAAGGTAGTTCCTAGTTCCGTTGCCGGGAATTGAACCCGGGTCTCTCGGGTGAGAGCCGAGTATCCTGACCGACTAGACTACAACGGAATCTCGTTAGATTTTTCTCTGGTTGGGTTAATAATATAGAGTTTCCCATAACCCAAGTTGACCAGATTTGAAATCTTTGACTGGATGGACTGAAACGAGTAAGAGAACAAAGCTAGTAGTTGACCAACCCTGACAATCTTCTCAGTCCACGATTCGAAGTCAATAATGGATATGTGTCGCACTGCCAGTCAGCGCTGGTCCTCGTTTTAGAATGAACCAAAAAACGGGTTTGGGTATACGTTGATTCGGCATTGATATGGAAAAGATGGCGGGCATTGAATTCTCCTTCTTTCTTGGTGATTATTAAGGAGGAGCTGTGAAGCAATCGCTGGCTATGGAGGACATCTGGCTCGCTCTAATAAAATCCCTCCCCAAGAGAAGTGAAATATCAGAAAAAGAGAGATGTCCACCATAGCCGGCATGAATGACACTCTATGAATCTCAAACCCACAAACCAATCAAATTTTCTCAAATCCTAAAACCATGGCCCTGGAAGAACTTGGAAGAACTCTCGCTGGAAGTTGGAACGAATCAATGCAACCCGTTTGATATACCGTCGTCGAAACGAACATCCCATGCATCGTGTTCTTGGATCCACGATCCGTGCCTAGTGGTGGTGGACGCCATTGGTTCCGTTGGACAAGATCACCCTATTCTCCCTGGCTGGATGATCACGATGATTCTCTCCGGCCGCGGAGGATGGATGATCCGGGGCTGGAGCTCTATAATCGCTCGTCACGAGCGATCCATCCTTGGCATACGCTTGACCCGTACTGGTATCCACGATCAATCCATCCACTGTCTGGAAGTAGAGCTTCTCCCGGCGCGGGATATCTTCCATGTCAGTTGGAACTTCCAGTGGATACTCATCGATGCAATCCAGCCAGGGATTCATCGACTTGGGTCGATCGATATCGCGGATCGCTCGCCACACGGCGCTGTTACACTTGAATCCCGATCCAACCCCGAGCTGCCACAGGCGATCGCCATACCTCACCCTCCCCTTGGCCTCGAGATACGCGAGCTCGTACCACACGCAGCTGCTCGAGGTGTTCCCGAATCGATGGAGCGTCATCCGGCACGCCTCCATCTTCTCCTCACCCAGCCGCAAGCTCTTCTCGAGCTCGTCCACCACCGCGCGGCCGCCGGCGTGGAGCAGGAAGTGATCGAAGGCGAGCTTGAAGTCCGGGATGTATGGCTTGCGATCGAGCTTGAAGACGCTGCGCGCGATCACGTTGGCCGCGAAGTGGAGCTGCTCGCCGATTGGAAGAACGAGCGGGCCGAGCTTGGTGAGATTCTTCTTGAGCGCGTCGGCGGCGGCGACCATGATGTGCTTGGTGAGCGTGATCCCAAGAACGCCATCGCTGTCGGCCTCCTGGGTGATGCATCCGTACGCCTTGTCGTCGCCGCCGTTGTGGATGCGTACGGTGTGGAGGAGCTCGTACTTGCCAGCGGCGGCGCCGCCGGGGGAGTGGCAGGGGTGGTTGCTCAGGAGGATGGCGGCGCCGCCGACGCGGAAGAGACAGTTCGTGACGAGCATGGGGCGATTGTTGCCCAGGTAGAGGTTGTGGGTGATGTTCTCGGTGCTCACCACCAGCGCGTACGTGTTTGGATGCATCCCCAGGAGATCCTTGGCGAGGTCGATCGCGATGATGCCGGCACTGCAGCCCATCCCGCCCAGGTTGAAGCTCCGGATGTCGGTCCCCATCTTGTAGTGATTGACGATCATCGAGGAGAGGCTGGGAGTGGGATTGAAGCAGCTGCTGTTGACGACCAGGATGCCAATGTCCTTGGATTTGATCCCGGTTTTGGCCAGGAGCTCGTCCACCGCGCCGAAGATGACGAGCTCCGCCTCGGCGCGGGCTTGCTTCCAGCTAAGATCCGCGTTGGGGTGGTGGAACATCGCGGGCGGCGCGTAAGACTCGTCGCCCACTCCGGATTTGAGATAGACCTTCTTGAAGAATTCCATGGTTTTCTCGGTGTAGACGCCCAGCCGCTTGGCGAACCATTCCGAGAGCTCCGCCGAGCACTTGAGCTTGTCGTCGGGCTTGTAGCACGCGAAGTCGACGATGTAGACGCCGGTTCTCTTCTTCTTGCGCGTCAGCAGGAGCCACAGCGCCGCGATCCATCCCAGCGAGAAAATGGTGGCGACGGAGGTGATTCCCAGGAGCTTGGAGCTCTTGACCGCGGCCTGGATGGAGAGGAGGTCGTGGGCGATTGCGTCGCGGTGGTGGGCGATGGTGGAGAGATCCAGGTGGCCTGAGGCGATGGCGGAGACGAGGAGGAGAAGCGTGGCTTGCGCCGCCGCGTGGAGTGTGAAGACATAGCGGGAGAGGAAGAGAGAGATGGATCTGTGGAGAGGTGGTGGTGGCGATGGTGATGCTGTTCTTCTCTTTGCTGGCACTGCTGCTGCTGGGTCATCACTGAAAGTTCCTCCGGATCCCATCTTCTCTCTTCTTCTCTTTAGTGAAAGTGAATCTATCGATCTGAAGTTCAAAGCTTGCAAGATTCACAAGCTTTCAAATCATGCTCGATCTTCTTCCAACTTAGAAAAAGGAATGACGTACGTACCTGAGACGAATATTTCTTACAAACTACTCGAGAGAAACTAGCTAGAACAGCCGGGGAGTGGAAGAACTTGTGGGCGCAAGCGATTCCACGAGGATTCCAGCACCAGCAGCACCAGCATTGCCAGCGCCAAGAGGAACGAGGAAAAAAAGAGAAAAAAACGAAGAGAGGCAAGTTTGCGCGAGAGGAGAGGAGGAGGAACAAACGCAAACGCCGCAGGACCGAGCGAGCGAGATGCCTCAACTAAAACCAGTTTAAATACTAGGACTTAGAAAGAAAACCTCGCTCGCTCGCGGCTATGGAGGAACGAGGAGGACGCCGTTTCGAATCTTTGTCGTCTCGATCGATCGACAGCTTTTCACTCCCTCTTTTTACCAGCCAGCGATCCATCTTTCCCGGCTAAGCGCTCTTTCTTTCTAAGACGATACGGCCCTGGCCGCATTGAAATCCACCTGGTCGGTGCCAGGGAAGAAATTAATTCCTCCAAGCGGAGAAGAGCGTTCTCTTTCCCACACTATAGTTTGCTCGCTCGCTACTGCCGCGCTGATACACTGTTCTTCCTCCTGGCTGGCCTCCTCTTTGCATTATCCAGGATTGCTTAGAAACTTAAAACGATGGAAAGCTCTCTCTCTTTCTCGGCGATGGATGGATCATGCGGCCACAATAACTACTTGAACATCCACCCGCCAGCCCATTTCCAGCTCCAAAAGCTTTTAAAAGGAAGACGACGTAACGAGAACCATAGCCATGCCACAATGGCCAAAAACTCTTTTTCTTCCCCCTTGTTCTTGGTGGTGGCAGCATTGATTGGGAAAAAGAGAGAAAAAAAAAGGTGGAAAACTCTTTGTTCTAACTTCTAACATGGACATTCCCTCTATTATTAGGTCAAGTACCACGCAAAAAGGTGGCGCGGTGATTATAAAGTCCCATCCACCAACAACTCAGCACCACACACAGTCCAGTGGTGGAACTTAAATGAGTCCACATGTTGGTTGAATGTCCCAACCATTTACATCACGCGAGAGTGAGGTCAACGCCATCCATCCACGTCTCGGGGTTGGATCATCAAAGTTGCCACCAAGTTTCGCTCCAAATCGTGATCTCTCTCGCCTGGCAGGGAATCCCAGCGACCAATCAATCCGGTCCATCGATCGAGCTAAAGAAGAAAGGATGCGGAGCGGGAGAGAGAGACGCTCAAACCGCTCGCATTCATTGCTTTTTGGCGGAAGAGAGGCTCCGAGAGAGCGAGCACCACATCGATTCTCTCATGCTTCTCTCGGATCTCCTCCGATCTGATCTCTTGTAGCTTCCTGTGTATAGTAGAAAAATAGTTTTTCTTTCGGAAAGTTGGTCTCTTTCGATTTTTACCGGTGTTAGTAGCTCGGCTCCGGATTAGCGCCAGTGCTCTTGCATCTTGACGTCGTCTTGCTTCATCATCCTGCCGTAGTCTTCGTGGTTGTACTCGCAGTTACCGCGCCCTCCAAAGGACGTGTCCAGCTTCTCCATGTCAAACACGTCCTCGAGCAGCTTGACGCTGTCGGGATCCTTGCTGTAGACGAACTTGACTTTCTTGTAAGTCTTGGGATCCAAGAATGGCTTGACTAGCTGCAACGCAAAGCAACAGCCACGAGTTATTGACCATGCAAACGGAAAAGAAGAAGGGAACTCGACACTTACAGCCCAGAATGCCTCGAAGATCCGGGGGGGATTGTAAAGAATCGCCACGCCCAGCCTCTCGGGATAGTGGTTCTGCAAAACATTAGCGGTCTCGCGAGCGGCACTGAGGGGAACGGAGTTAGAGACGCTCCAACCGTGGAAGTCAATGAGCCACACCATTTGTTCCTGGTCGGGTGGCAAGTTCAGAACAGCATTCTCCAGACAGTACACCAGCTGCCGTATCTGACCATTTTGATCCTTGGTGTTCTGTGCCATCGAGAGAAAAGCCAAAAACAAGGTGAGGAGAAAAGCTGCCAGATCTTAACTCTCGACCAACAGAAAGAAGTAAAGGAGTACCTGTCTCGCAGGCCGCATTATAAGAATCGCTCTCCCGTAGTTGTCCACGAAATTGGCTCTATACACCTTGCCTGTCTCGGATTCAATGGCTATGTCCTCCTGGAAAACGAAAATTCATCGATCAACATCAGCAACGAGGACAGAGAGAAAAGAAAGAAAAAGAAAACCAACAAGCAGAAGAAAAGCTTGCCATGGATTTAAGATCTCACCCAGCGGATGCTTTCTGGCTTGAAAGTCGCCCTCCACTTTAAAGAATCTTTAAGCATTTTCTCGGCCTTCTTTAGATTCCAGTTCCGGGCTCGCAGGTAGCGCTTGAGGCACGCGTCGGTGCAGTAGCGCTGCGATTTGTCGGTGAGAGAACCCAGCGCCGACCGCAGGCTATCCACCTGGAAGAAGGAGACGGTGATCGGAAGTAGAGAGGCTATGGAATCACTTCCGCAAGCTAGAGCTAGAGTAAGAGAT
This sequence comes from Selaginella moellendorffii, assembly GCF_000143415.4. Taxonomy (NCBI): domain Eukaryota; kingdom Viridiplantae; phylum Streptophyta; class Lycopodiopsida; order Selaginellales; family Selaginellaceae; genus Selaginella; species Selaginella moellendorffii. The sequence goes on along the minus strand of NW_003314405.1, from coordinate 72,411 downwards.
AGAGATTATTACCTTTGCTTGCTCTTCCTCCGGAGAGGCTGGGTCGTCGCCCTTGCTCCGATTCCTCCAGATTGACGAGCGAGGCGATGGATGCTGCGGCGGCTGCTCCGATCCCTCGCGATCCGGCTCTCCATTCCTCTTTTTCTTGCTCGCCATCGCTGTGGAGTAAAACCCTAGCGCCAAGAACAGGAAGCTTGGATCTGTGCGTGGTGAGTGCTGGCTATACCCTTGCTTGACTTCAGCAGGTCTACAACACGTGGCACGTATCTTCCACGTGGCGCGTTTCCATTCGCCGAAAGTGGTAGAGTTGGACGAGCCCTAATTTTTTGAATTTTATTTGCTCTAGGGTTCGTGACGCTTTTGGAGGAATGGCTGTGCCGAGGGCGCAGCTCGAGGCGTGGCTGATCGACACGGCCAGTCCCGATGATGCATTGAGATCCTCTGCTACTGCCGCCATCGCGAGCGCCGAGGCCGTCACTGGATTTGCCGAGTGCCTTCTCGCGATTTCCGCAGGTAAAATCCCTTGCATTGTCTCAGCTCCTCTCTTTCTGAATCGCTTTCGCGCAGATCAGAATGGGACGCAGGCGATTGCCGCCGCGACGTACTTCAAGAATTTTTTGCGAGCGCATTGGGCCCAGAAGGAAAAGATCCATGGCGCCGAGCGTAAAAATCTGAGAGAACAACTCTTGGAAGTGCTTTTGCGAGTGGATTCTATTGTTCTCAATCTATTGACAGAAGCTGTAAGTTCTTAAGTTTATCGGATCGGAGAGATGTTCTTCTGACATGGTTTTTTTTTTCCAGTTTCGAATTGTTGCTTCTCATGATTTTTCGGGCCAGGAAAAGTCATGGCAAGAGCTCGTTCCAGCGTTGCACAATGCGGTCAAGAACAGTGATCTTGTTGCTGATGGATCCACTGCTCCTGCTTACAAAACTCTGAATGCTCTTCTTGCAATTCAGGCCATCACCAAGCCATTCCAGGTGCGTATGAGAGAGGTCTCTTTTTAACGTTCTAATTGCAAAGCTATTGTTATCAGATGTGATTCGGGACTTTTGTATTGCAGTACTTTCTCGATCCTACTGTTGCGAGAGAACCTGTTCCGCCGCTTCTGGAACTCATCTCGAGCGATTTGCTTGTGCCGCTTCACGGGTTTTTTCACCACCTTGTTGAACAGGTAAAAGTGCGCGTGCACTGAAAGTTCTTTTAACTCTTGCTCTGATATGAAGGCCTTAAAGTCAAAAGAGAAAGGATTTGCGCCACATGACAACGTCTTGCTTGTGATTGCAAAGACTTTTCATCTCGCTGTAAGATCGCTCTCTCTCCAAGTTTTTCCATGTGTATCTTTGCTTTACAGATAGGATCCCATATGCCAGCAAGTGTACTTTCCTGCCTCAAAATTTGGATCGGAGATGTTCTCGCGCTGCTGGACATTGTCAATGTCGATCAAACCATGGACCTTTCGGAACAATTTTCTAGACTGAAGGTTTGGAAGCGTTGCTTACAGATATGCTGTACACTGGTTGCACGACATCGAAAACACACCGAACAGTATGTTGACAGTTTCTTTCGCTATTCTGAGGAACTGATTGGATGCCCGACTCAGATTCTTATCAGCCATTTCCGCTGCATCGCTAAAGATTGTAGGCAGCCACACAACAGGAAAGGTATTTGTATGCGCATTCGAAGACAATAGTATACAAGTGTCTCATACAGGATATTCATGTTGCGCAAGAGCGGATTATATCCTTGGCGTTTGATTTGCTGGCGAACATCCTAGAAACTGGGCCTGTAGGCTTTTCTGCTCTCGCATTGTGTAGCTTGACTCGCAAATGGTTTGTCAGGGATGGCGACTTTTGTCCCCACAATTTTCTTCTCTGTTGGAGAAATCTATAGTTTCGGCTCTGGTGCTGAGCCAAAAGGTACAATGCAAGTTGATCTGTCTCACCGTTTACTTTAAAAATTCCTGTAGGACGTTGCTGATTGGAACGATGATGAAGATGAATACTTGCGGAAAAATCTCCCCTCTGACCTGGTAAAACTTCTCGGCTGTCAATTTTCATACCGTAACTTGTGATATTTAGGACGAGTCGTGTGGTTGGAGGGACGATTTACTGACACCAAGGAGGAGTGCTTTGAATCTTCTTGGGGTTATTGCCACGTCAAAGGCAGGTATTCTTGCGGGACCTGTGGATTTTTGACATATGCCTGTGAAAGAAGCAGGGACCTGCTGGTGCTGGGAAGACACCAAACAAACGCAAGAAAGGGAAAAACAAGGATGCTCGCGGGACAGCAGGAGAATTACTAGTCATGCCATATCTGTCTCGATATCCTCTACCAACTGACGGCACGTGTTTTGAATCAACTGTAAGGTAGTACGCGCTACGTTCTAAAGGAGGTAGTAAACTGTGACTATCACTGTTTTGCAGCTACTTCGGAGTTTTGCTCGCATATGGCGCCCTTCAGCAGGTATGACTTTCTTATCTCTTACTCTCAGATTGTCTTAGTCTGTCCTATCGTTTGGCAGTTTTTTAAGTCGCAGTCGGCCGAGTATCTGAAAATGATACTCCTTTCAAGAGTTTTTCCTATATATTCTTTGACGCCTCCGTCACCTTTCCTGCTAGCAAATGCGAACTGGCTACTTGGGGAATTGGCAACTTGCTTGCCTGAGGTTTGAGCAACTCAAGGCGTTGACTAAGCTCTTCTGTGTTTCATTAGGATCTGAAGCAGCCAGTGTTTGACTCCCTGATATCCGCGATGCTGGCTGAGAATGTTGGAGGTGTGTCCTGGAGACCTGCACGTGCGTCTGCTGCTGCTGCTCTTGCAGCTCTTCTTGAGGTCTTTTACGAAAAAAATCGTGATCGTCAATTTAACAAGGAAAAAAAATATTCTCAGGAGGATTACAAGCCAGTGAAATGGTTTCCGTTGCTGCAAGCGATCGTTTCTTCTGTCAAATCTGGTGCCGATGATGCCAGGCACGCGCTACAGCTACTGACGACTACTGTTGAGACTGGAGAAGAGGATGCTGCTGTACATGTGCCGTACCTTGTTGTGTCGATCAAAGACGAACTTCTGAGGCATCTCCCTGCTCCTCCTGACTTACAGGTTAGCCTCATTGCTTTTAATGTCTCTTATGCTTCCACTTGTGGTGTAGGTAGTGGAGCTTGGCTTCTCTTCAATGGCTGCATTAGCGCATTGTTGGGACTCTGCAGAACCAGGTGTCAGTAAGAACGATGAGGAGCCTATAAAGAACTGGAGAGAAGGCTGCATAACGTTAAGAAATACGTTTGCGCAGCTTTTGCAACGTGCGTGGATCTGTTCGCCCGAGGTATACTTGGTCGTGGGATGTTATAGTTCTTACGTTTAAAAGTACGATGCAGAATGACGCGGAGCAAGGAAAGACACCTCCGTCGTGCTTAAATGACGCGTCGGTAATTCTCGGATGCCTCGTCAAGCATACATCGGATTCTAGCGATATGACGAGGCTTAAGATTGAGCGCCTGGTGCAAGTCTGGGCCGATTCTATAGCTGATTGGAATGCGTGGGACGAAGAAGAAGACTTGGCAGTTTTTGATGCCATGGAGGAGATTATCGCTTTCAACGTAAAGCTCTCTACTGCTCGTTGTTTTCTCAATTGCGTACTAAAATCCTTTAAACTTTGACAGGCAAGATGTCCACTGCAGCAGTTTTGTGTCGCAGAAACGCCGTTACCTCCAGCCCCTCCAGTGCCGCCTCGTTCCATTCTGGAAGGAATGGCTGCTTTCGTAAGCTCGGGGATGGAATCTGCATACGCTGCTGCTACATGGCGGGCTTGCAGACTTTCCCATACTCTGCTACATTCGACGTCGGTGTCTTTCGAGGGCGAGGCTGCAGTGAAGCTGTTGGTATGTCGATTCACCGAGGCGGCATTCGGACGGCTAACAGAGCTTTCGAGTTTCAACGTCCCATTGGCAAAGCCTCTCATTCTTGTCATTTCATCGTGCTACGTCGGGCTGCCGGACACAGTTGAGAAAGTTTTGTCAGTGGCTGGAAAAACGAAGGATGTCACAGAGCCTTTCCTGCAATGGGCCGAAGCTATGGCAACACTGGCAGATAAAGACGCTGATCCTGGCCTTGTTCTTGAAACTGAGCTCAAGCTTGGAGGTAGGTATCAACGACTGATCATATTAGGCCTTACATTTTCTTGACGTTGATGCAGTTATGTGCCTGCTGAAACTTGTCGATCGCTTGGCCAACAACGGGACAACGGAGAAGATCGCCGGCAAGTGCCTTGTGTCACTACTAGATGCTGCGGTACGCCTTAAAGAAGCTCAACAGACGAATAAAGCAGAAGGCGAGGAAGACGGTAACGAAGACGACGATACCAATGACAACTCAGAAGAGTACTCGGAGGTGATGAACCTAAACTTAATGTTCTCTACGTAACTCAAATCTGTCGGTTCGCTTTCGTTAGGAGGTGAGCGACGAGGAAGACGAAGAGGAGGAGCGCGAGGAAACAGAGGACGAGTTTCTGGAACGCTATGCCGAGACTGCGCGAGAGCTGGAGGAAGAAGCTATAGAAGATGCCGAAGGTGGAACGGAAGAAGACGGTCAAGACATCGAGCTAGGTGCGTGTCATCAAAAGATCCATTCTTGGTGATCCTGAGCGGCTTTGACTTTGCAGGAGTTTTGGCATTGGCGGATGCGGAGAAGTCCCTGGCCTTGTGCATCCAAAGCCGTGGAGGACTTGTGATGGAACAGGCTCTTGATCCCGACCTGGTTTGCAAGTTTGTGCAAGCGTTCCCGCATTTAAGCTGCTTGTTCCCCGCTCACTAGGTGCAGCGAAACGGGATAGCCGTAAGTATCTCACGTCTTTCTCATTTTTAAGAATGAATGACTTGTGTTCATTGCAGTCCTTCTCGTCACTAGGTATCTGATCGCCATTGAAATAGGATACACAAGAGGTTGCGTGTAAACTCCCTGTTTGTCTATTTCTTTGTTCTTTTCTTTTCCAGAAATCTCAAGCACAGAAAGTGTGGCCTTCCTACATTGATGGCTGACTATTTGAGTGTGTCTTTTTGGTGGGACTCTCTTCCTTGGTTGTGGGAAATCGTCTTAAAATTCAAAATTAAAACAAACCAAAACGTTAATGTAAAATAACCATACTTAATTGTAAGCTCTCCCATGCACATATAAACCATTTTCAGAAAGTATGGAAGATGCTACCTTTCTACTTTTTATACCCAAGATAAGATAACTCAAAGATTCCAGATCTATGAGGTTGGAATTATAGTAAAATAAAATTTGGAGTAATTCTATTCTTACAGGCTAAAAGTTTGCTTTGTCTGTCACCTCATCCTTGGTTTCTCTCACAGACTTCTTTGTTTCATCGGCAATCCTCTTTGCTAAAGATCACTGAATTGCTACTTGTATAAAGACAAAAACATCCAGTAAAGGCCTATGAGGACTAGCTATATCTAGAGGTTTCATAAATTGCATTGCTTTCAAACATTGAATGTTAACAAAATATTTTATGAATGAATTTCTTACTACAATAATAAATAAAAACGTTTACATTTCTTGAGACCTAGTAATCTCATTTCTATTTCTCAATTATTATTTATACAACTTTGATTAGCATTAATATGAGCTTTTGAAATCAAGAAGGGTGGTTATCCACAAGAAATAATTTACCATTTTTGTGTTTATTTAGAGTTATACGTTTAAAAATATCACTCTAAAAATAAACAGTTGTTTATCTTTAAATAATAAATAATTCTAATTGATATAAAATAAATAAAAATTGGATGTTGAGTTAGTATACATCTATCTTATTTATCGCAATGGAAAAATAATAGTAACTACTTTATATTTAACTCTACATGTTTTAAAGATCCAGAGGGAACAGTCTTATAATATATTCACATTTATCATATACTAATCCTGGATTTTACCATAGTGGTAGTTGATAAGCTATTTGCCAATATTTGGCAATTTTCTATTATATATAAACTCAATTTCTATTACTGATAAGTTAGATAAATTAATAGCAAACACTAATTAGGTAAGATTATAAAATAAACATATTTCATCAGCCCTAGCTTACAAGCCAATCCAATGGTTTAATAATAGTATACCGAACACCTGTGGATATTTTATTTTTAATGAAAGCAAAATAAAAAATATTATTCACAATTAAAATAAATAAGAATATCCTTTAGTTCTGTATTTTAGACTCAAAAATCATTCCAAATAAGTTTTTTCAAGCCAGGGATATCATCTGTTGTTTGGTAGACAAAAGGTACAGCATTCCCATGTTGATGTTTCTCTCAGCGTTTGTTTTTAAATGCCGGGACACTGGACAATCAAATTCTCCCCTCTCTAACTTGGGCTGATGATGTTTCCTGTAGAAACTTGTTCTTGTGTATTCATGCTCTAAAATATTGTGCAAGACAACAGGGAACTCCTGGTGCTGACAACACGAAGACAAGAATAAGGATGCTTGAGGGACAGCAGGAGCATCGCTTCTTGTCACGGTGCTTGCTTCTTCAAATCATGTAAACAATGCTAGCTATTTGGACCTTTTCTTTCTCATGTTCTCATGTTTCTTTTCTTGTCTTGGCAGTTTTTCCAAATCTGAGAACAAATCTGTCATCTTTCCATGTTATGGTGAACTTGAGTGAGCAATATCTTTATTCCATTTCAACGTTCCAAGCCAGCAGCAATGTATAAAGCGTCTCAGAGCAGCTCGGAGCTCTTTTTGAGATCTGTTACCGTGTGCCTTCATTATCTAGTCATCCTTCTAACGAGCAAACAAGCTTTTCTCAGGAGCCGGACATATGGTTTGCCGAGACAGGAGAAGAGGACGCGGTTTGTTGTACATGTCCCATGCACGAACTCTCCTCCTGAATCGCAGGTTACCACGGCACGGCTCACATACGTGTCTCTTAGTCCTCTCCGTGTGACGCATTGGCAGTGGAGCCTTGGCATCTCGTCAGTGGCTGCATTTTCGTGGTTTTGGGACTTCGCACAGAAGCAGGCCGAAAGGAAGACCGAGGTGTAGACTTTTCATTCAGTATCTCACTTTTCTAAAGCGCAGAAACCAGCGATGGTGTGAAGAGTATCGAGCGGTGCCATAGTTTTCAGGCCGTGGAAAGTGTACTGACGAGCTCGGAGATATTTCTCTCGTCTCGTGCTGCATTCTTCCGGGGTACGTGTCTTTTGAGAAAGGGGCTGCAGCAGTGAAGATGCTGGTGTGTCGATTCGCAGAAGCGGCATTCGGACGGATAGCAGAGCTTTCGAGTTTTCAACATCTCATTGGCGAAGCCTCTCATTCTTGTCATTCCATCTTGCTACGTTGATGGAACAAGTTTTGTCAGACTCGGGCGTGCCTTCCTGCGGTGGGCCGAAAGCCATGTCGACAAGGCTGGCAGACAGCGACACTGATCCTAAGCTCGGAGGTAGAGCATTAAGACCAGTGATCAGATCGGGCTTTAACGCTTCTCTTTTCCTCACGCATGTTTGATGCAGTTATGTGCTTTTGCAGAAACCTGTCGATCGCTCGGCCAACAAACAGGACACCGGAAAAGATTGCTGTGCGCGCTGTTCTAGATGCTGCAGTACGCATTTAAGAAGGTGCTCAAGGCGAACATACAAAACTTACGGAACTAAAGCTTTGTTCGTGTCGGTTGCAGGAGGGAAGACGAGGAGGACGAACCATTGACGAAAGGAAGTTTCTGGCCGAGACTGCGAGAAAGCTGGGCGAAGAAGCCCAAGGTGGAAACTGACGAACGAATCTGATGGTCACGCCAGCGTTTCCTGAAAGGTTTTCATTCGTTGTCCTTGTGTTTGATGGTGATCGGCCCTTTTGACTTTGCAGGAGGCTAAGTTTCTCTCAGAGCTGTGGACGATTCGTGGTAAGTTTGAAAGTTTGTGGGAACGTCCCAGGTACGTTTCGAAATTCTCACTCTAGTTTCGACTTTGTTTGAAGATTCTTAGTTGGTTCTCGTCTCTCTCTCTCTCTCTCTCTCTCTCTCTCTCGTTTCATAGCTTGTTTTTCACTCCTCTCGCTTGAGTTTCATAGCTGGTTTTCATTTTTCTCTCGAGTTTCTTGACTTTGTTTCTTCTTGGCTCCGAGAATGATTGACTTCTCACTTTGGTGGACTTACAATGCAGTCATGTGGCTACGGCCTGACTTCCAGCAAAGTTTGCAAACCCGGGACGGCCTGGACGCCACATAAAAGGTAGCTTAGCTTTCCTCCTCTCCTTTTTTTTTTTCTCATGCACACTTTTTATATTTTTTTCTTCGCCTCAGGACCACTGTCGCCAGTTGCATTGCGTATGCCGCGAGAAATCCCCCGAGCAAGACAGTGAATTGCCCCCTCGCTTCACTCGGAGAGCTTTTGCGCCTGTTTAAGTGGATAGATTCCAACTCTTTGCTCGCACACATTCCAAGCGAGGCGAGATTTTATGCTACGAGACGCGATATTCCACCCAAGGATTTGAACGAGCGTGAAGAAAAAAGGGAAGAACACCCAACGAAAAACAAAGAACAACTTACAAAGCATTTTGTGGTCCCCTTGAAAGTTTTTACTCTCGCCACTTGGTATTTGTAAAAGCTGGAAGCTTTTTAGGTGGTGACGTAGTGGCTTGCCACGTGCCCCACTGGGCAATTGCCGCGTGGCAAGCTAGCTTGCTTTGGTATCATTGGGCGTCATTCTCCGGTTCTAGAGGAATATAAGTAGCTGCAAATTTGAAATTTTAATTGTGTAAAGGTTGTAAAGGTTCGAATTGATTGATTGATTGATCGATCCATGTGGTTAATGCTCCTCGACTAAATGAATTAAAATTAATTAATCTAGCCGCACTAGCTTTTAACTAATTGGACGATCGCCAGGCCCATTCGTGTTGATGATGATAGCAAACATTATAAAAACCATGCAAAAACCTCGATCATCGATACCTTGATTCTTTTGTTACAACGACAACATTGGGGCATATTAAAAAGCGTAGAAAACTCTAACAAAGTCGCCGATATTTTTTGCAAGCCAACAAACTCTTCCTCTCTCCTAGAATGTTTGTGTGCTACTGTATCGATACGAGTCAAATTATACACTCCAATTGGTAGGTATTTGTACATATCTGCGCAGACTATTTAGGACTATTCAAAGCCATTTCTTGTTATCTTAAAGGCGAAAAATTTGGCCCTTTTTACTTGATTCTCTGATCTATCTTAAGACCTTGTAGTTCATCCATTTCCACCATAGCATAGTGGCAAGGAAAAAAATTTGACTCGCTCTCAATCCAGAGCCCCAGAGCCCACTACACAGGATCTCTCCAATCTGTGATTGATGCCACCATGCTTAGATCATAGCCAGGGACCCATCTTGGGTTTTCTCCAATTTTTCTGATCGATCTTCTCTAGCAGTAAGCGCGAGAGGAGAGGGAGAGAGGGAGAGAGAGAGAGAGCTAGAGCTGTTTAGTTACAAGCCAAAGATCCTAGCATGTAGCTTACAGCAAATAGGATGGACGAAAGGAATGGATTTGTGGCTCGATTGTGGAGGAGCTCCAAGCGTGACGTTGGTATTTGGGTTCTTGTGGCACGGCGGCGAGCGAGATCAGCAAATCAGATTCCAAGCCGGCATTGCTCGATACTTGCATTGTTTCCTTTGCTCCTCCCTCTTTTTTACTAGCAAGATCATCGCTAGCGACACACACACGCCCAACTATTTCTTTCTCGTCCCCTCTCTCTCATTTCCTCCTCTGCTTCTTTTTTTTCCTTCGTGTCTTGGTGGTCGGCTTGCTTCGCTGCCTTAAAGAATCCCACTCGATCGACACGGAGTTTGGAGCGATTTCGTCGCAGGGAATCTCGATCGTTTCAGGGAGAAGGAAAAAAATTGGTTTTTTAGTGTCTAGGTAGCGTGAGAAAGAAACGAAAAGAGGAAAAATGGGGAAAATTGGGTCGTTTTTTCGGTAGAAGAAGCTCACGACTTTTGGAAGAAAAAAAAATGGCTCAAAGAACAAATGCGAAGGGTCCGGAGGTAAGCGAGTTTGAGAATTTTTTCTTCCTTGCGAGAGAGATTTAAAAGATCAAATATTTCTTTTTCTTTCTTCGCAGTTTTTCTGGCCCCGACAAGTTCTTCGCAAGCTGCTCAAGTTGAAGCCCGCGTCGGACGCGTTCAATGCGGACGATCACGACGAAGACGACGACGACGACGACATGGAAAGCAGCGGCGATGGCACCTTGTCGTCCGGTATTCTTTCAAAACTTTGATAATGCTAAGCTTTCCATAAACTTTTGCTCGTGTTCTTCCGCAGATTCGAGTGAGCACGAGGTGGAGCTCAAGCCTGCAAATCGAACGCGAAGTTTGCCCCCGCTGTATCCAACGACAGGTCTCGAGAAAAATCTGTTTTTCCGCAACTTAGATATGGATCTTTTTAGTACTTCTTGTTTTTTCTTTCAGATCGACCGAAGCAAACACCGTCTCCAACTGTGGCTCTTGCGCGAGGACAGTCCGAGACGCTGTGGACGCAGCTTGTCGACACTCTCGACTACCGGTATGTCTCTCCAAATTCGATTTTGTGAGAAGCTCTTGCTTACCAGTCGCGAATTCTTTGTCCAGGATACATGTTGGGAGCTGGAATGTAGCTGGGAAGTCTCCAAACCCCGACTTAGATCTTCGAAAGTGGCTGGACGTCGATCAACCCGTGGATATGTACGTGATCGGGTAAGCCAAACTCTCTCTCGAGTTCTTTCGATCTTTAGAACTCAAGAGTTTTCTGCTCTGGTAGATTTCAAGAGGTCGTTCCTTTGAATGCCGGCAACGTCCTGGTAGCCGCCGACAACAGCCCCGTGGCAAAGTGGGAGTCGCTCATCCGCAAGACACTCAATGGCGATCGGCGAAGAACAAAGAGCTGTCCAGCCTCTCCAGCCGCTGTTCATCCCGGCGACGACACCATCGAAACTTTCTCCTCGCTGCTCTCATCATCGTCGTCGTCATCGGAAGAACAATCTCGCCAGTGCGGTGCATCGCCAACTATTTCCTCCTCGTCTTCTTCCGGAGACTCCGATGGAAGACAAAAGAGCAAACTTTCAACTCGAGGAGGAGGAGGAGGAGGATTCCACCGGAGGAGCCGGAGTGCCTCGGACCATAACTTTCTCAACACCTGGACACCGAGTATCCCGCGCTCTAGCTCCGACGCCACACTCATCAAGTTTGTGGATTTGCCGTGTCCAAGCCACGACGCGATCTCCCCGACCATCTCGGCTTGTCTCTCGGACAACACGACGATGGCTTCTCCCGGAAACTCGGAGAACTACGTCCGGATCGTGAGCAAGCAAATGGTGGGAGTGTATGTCAGCATCTGGATCCGCAAGAACCTTCGCAGGCACGTCCACGGACTCAAAGTTTGCTGCGTTGGCTGTGGACTCATGGGATACTGTGGAAACAAAGTAAGCGTTTCCAAGTTCTTCTTTTTTTGTTCCTGATCATCTTTTGGATTTTTTGTTCTTGATCTTGCGGGTATTTTCTTCTCTTCTCAGGGCTCCGTTGCTGTCAGTATGTTGCTCCACCAGACGAGCTTTTGCTTCGTTTGCACGCATTTGACGTCGGGTGACAGGGAAGGTGACGAGCTACGACGAAATGGCGACGTTGCCGAGATTCTCCGGCGGACGGCGTTTAATCGATCCAGCAAGGCCGGCTCGTCTAGCTCGGATCTTCCCGAGACAATCCTCCAGCACGAGTAAGCTTCATAGAGTTTTTGTGTTCTTTGAGAGCTCTAAAGTTTCGTTTTTCTTCGGCACAGTCGTGTGGTTTGGCTGGGCGACTTGAACTATCGTCTTGCGCTCAGTGATTCCGAGACGCGAGCTTTGGTTGCGAGAGGTGACTGGCAAAGATTGCTCGCTAGAGACCAGGTAACGTTTTCTGTCATCTTTTCTCTTTCTTTCTTCTTTCTCCTTGCGAGTGTTCTCTGCTGATTGAGTGTTCTTCCATCTTTTCCAGCTTAAGATGGAGCAAACTGCCGGTCGTGTCTTCGATGGCTGGCAAGAAGGAGGGATCTACTTTGCTCCCACTTACAAGTACGTGAAGAACACGGACTGCTACTTTGGAGTCAACTCTAAACCCGGAGAGAAGCGTCGAACACCATCCTGGTCAGTGTGATCTTGGTAGATGATTCAAGCTTTTGGATCTAAGTTGTGGAACGCACAGGTGTGACAGGATACTGTATCGCGGCCGCGGCCTCAAGCAAATTAGCTACGCTCGAGCCGAGCACCAGTTCTCAGATCACAGGCCTGTCAAGTCCGCGTTCCTGGCCGAGGTGGAAGTCTTCAGCAATCGCAAGATGAAAACGGTGGCTAGGGTCACCAAATCCTCGCAGCTCAAATCCTGCAACGAAGAGGTATGGAAATGAAAACCATTTCATTTCATTCTTTTTTCCTTTTTTTCTTGGTATCTGTTTAAAAATCCAATCAAAGATTGTCACCTTGGTCTAGTTCGGACGTTCAGCAGCCTTAGGATTTGGATCCCAACGCTACGGCCTCGAAAAGTCTCGTAAACAACGCGAACAAATATCATTTTGCCTCGAAGTCTCGTGAAGAAAAAATCTATTAAAACTTTCTTTTTGTACATCGATATGGAGTTAAAAGTGTATGAAAAATGTAAAGCTTTCTCTTGAGACAAAAATCTTCGATATAAATTAATGTAAAGCTGCATATAGTTTTTGTTTTTGTGACATCATGGGAATCAAAGATCACGATGGATATATAATCGCAATCACAATCTCAGTAGCTGACTTTAAAAAATACACGAGAAAGATGAATCATATTTTTATTGTTCTTGGAAGAACCAGGCTTAACTTTGTCAAATCTTTGACTGCTTTTCGCTAAAATCGCGATGGAAGTACACACCCACGAGGCGACGAAAGTGGCCACTGACTTTGGAGCAGCTCCAAAGTTCGCCATCAAAATCTCGGTAGCTTACCTTCTTCTCGAAAGAATAAAGCTTGTGATCCCTGTTGATCCGGACTATGGGAACCACAAGGAAACATCGCAAGCATACCAACCAAGCCAAGCATAGCTAGAAAACCATTAATCTATCCAACCTTTATAATAAGAATCACACTACCTCTATCATTGAGGGAGCTTGCCGTGGAGGTATTGAAGCAACTCTTTTGTTCCGCGCTCGAGGATGCCTCGCCGAATGCTGCAAGGAATCCAAGATCACTAAAAAGCCTCTGTATCGCGAGAGCTACCTTCTCAATGGATTCCCGTCCACTTTAAGCTTGCGTAATGTGGGTTCCAGATATCCCTGATGACCCGGACAATGAGAAGCAAAGAAAAAGAGAACTTTGCGGGAAAAGCATACCAGTTGAGGAGGAAGAGTAGACAGGTTGTTGTCCGTCAAGTCCAGTTCTTCGAGCGTACTCATCTCACCGAATTCCTGCATCAAGCAATAGCACGCAAAACATAAAAGAACTTAAGAGACTTGCCTGAGGTAGCACGCTAATATTGTTCTGGCTCAAGTCCAAAATTCGTAAGCTAGACATCCGGGGCAAATCCCAAGGGATGGCTGCCATTTGAGTTCTCCTGTGCAGACGCCAAAGTTAGTTTTAGAGAGATTCTAAGAGCATGTATACGTTTACTCACATCAGTCGCAGTTCTTGGAGGCCAGTCATTAGAGACAAGCACGGAGGTGGTGGAAGCTGTGCAACCACGCCACTTAAATCCAGGAGTTGTAGATTGGACACGGCCGAGAATGCACCTGGTGGAAGCTAAACACACGCAGGTTAATACAGAAAGTTGGAGCTTGTTTGAAAACCCCGTACTGCAACTATAGGATTTCGAGCAAGATTTAGATGCTTGAGGTTTGGTAGAGAGGCGAAAACGCTTCCTGGCCACTCTTGGATCTTATTGTCTGCAAGAATGAGAGCCTGTGACGCGATAACTTGGTGAGACAAGAAACTGCTTTCTCGAAATGCTGATTACCTCCATCGAAGTGCACATCGACATTTCTGGCGGCAGCTCTTGGATGCAGTTCTTAGCAAGATCAAGTTGGACAAGGTCGCATGACTCCCACACTGCAGGAGGAACATGGTCCAAATTTTTGTCGGAAAGAGACAAGGCCTGAAATAAAGTTCAGTCTGTTGTCTTTGAAAGTATTAATTGGAAAGAGTTTGGTACCACACTTTTGAAGAAACTGCCGCTCGTGCTGCTTGGACAACCTGCTCCTGGATGTTCATGCCAAATATATTGCCTGACGAGGCAGCTTCTGGTTTTGATTCTGCAAATCAAAAGCTAGAGTTGAAAAGTCTTGTTCCAGCCTCATAAATTACCATCTTCAGCTGTGGAACGATCACGCAAGTACTTAAGTAGAGCAGGAGTACTTCCAGTAACCAAGGAACTGCACTCATTAAAAAGAAAGTGCAATCAGTACTTTGGCATAGGTCAAAGATCTTACGTTCTTAACGTTCGCAAGGGATTTCCTGTAAGCACAAGCTTTCTCAACGATCCCATGAAGCCTGTAGGAACCGAAGTGTCAAAAACGCAATCAGGAACTTCAGCTTTTACTAACCGAGCTCAGGAGGCAATCCGCTTAGATTGTTGTTAGAAAGGTCGAGCACAGAAAGCCGCATGGAACAAGCAGAAACTGGGAACTCAGAGAGCTGAGAGACAATGTTTAGTGGAAACATCACACAAGGAGCCAGGACTGGAAACATCACCTGATTACCATGCAGATCAAATGTGAGCAATGACTGGAGGTTCCCAATCTCGTTTGGAAGAGAAGAAAGCAAGTTATCTCTGAACAACAATAAAATGTATATATACTTTTTAGACACATGTAAAGAAAGGTACATACCCAAAATACGCCTCCACCAGCATACTGCAATTTACCAAAGAAGATGGTATCGACTTGATCTCTATGCGGAATTTTGTCAGTAAGCTAATCACATTTGAAAATAGAGCACATACTATTCTGATGTAAGTCGAGACGTAGAAGTCGAGTGAGATTACCAATTTCTTCTGGTAGCTCAGTTATAGCATTCTTTCCTGCAGTTTATTTCCACTAGAAATAAGATGATGCCGAAACGGGCGGAAGAATGTACCTGCATTAAGCTCAGTCAGATTACCGAGCGAGTGGAACAAGCTTGAAGGAAAACCGGTGATTTTGTTTCCCTACAAGCAAGTCACAAAAGTGGGATCACCGGATTCAACGAGAAAGTAGAAAAGTAAGAAAAAATCACTTTTACCTCGATACTGAGGCTAATCAGTCGAGAACAGGAAGCCAGTTGATCTGGCAGAAATGTGAGGCCATTGTTGGACAACTGGAAACAAACACTCGCGCTAGAAAAAAGCACAAAATTTTCACATCTTCACCTTTAGCTCTGCAAGATCAACACACAGTCCAATCGTGGAAGGAAGCTCCTTAATTTGGTTGTTGGACGCGAGAAACCTGCCAAAAAACAAATAAAATAAGGACCCACACGATTCGTGTCAATCGTGTTCGTATTTCTGTAGCTTACTTCACGAGAGATGCTAGATTTCCAATCTCCACCGGAAGTTCCAAAATCGCATTGTGAGAAACATCGAGCGTCTTCAATGAAGTCAGCCTGAGAAGAAAGAATCAGCAGACGAGAAAAGTCAAGCCACTAAAACTCTTACATGCCAATGCTTTCAGGAAGAGATTCCAGTTCATTGTAGCTGATGTTGAGGACCACGACAGAGACGAGATTCCCGAGCTCCTGGGAAAGAAGCTTGATCTTGTTGTGAGCAAGAACAAGCCTGTGAAGATCTACAAGCTTGAGAAGACAAACCAGCAAAACCGTTTATAAAAAGTCCAATGCGGAACCATACCTCCCACCACTTTTCATCCTGCCCAACACACTCCAGGAGCTTGTAGACTTGCGGAGGCACTTCCCTGGAATCACCCACATTACCAGTTAGTGTCGCAAGTAAAGGATTGAATGCGCGTACCTCAGATTCCTGTTGGAGAGGTCGAGAGAACCGGATGCTCGAGCCATCTTGAGAAGGCGTTCCATTCTCTCCTCACCTCTCTACCTAGGGCTCACACTCAATTTCTTCTTCTTGGCTGTTCCAAGCACTTCCCATCCAGTTTATAAGACATGGATGGGTACAGGCTGTTTGGTTACTTGTTTTCTTCAAAATCCAACCAGTCCAAGTTGGCGATTTGCTTCGTCTCCACTTCCCGTGCTTGTTTCAGCGTCTCTTCGTATGAGCCGGTCTTGGACCTCCGGACATCGTCTACAAATTTCGATTTGTCCCTCCTCCAGTCTTTGAAAGCGTCGTCAGCTTCTCTGAACACTTTCTGGAACAAGCGAGAGGAAGAATGAAGAGAGCAATAACGAGAAATGAAACATCTTACCTCCTTGTCTGCGATAATCGATCCCTTCTCGCGCTCCAAGAGTGAAGTGCTGATCAGAAGTTGTTTGAGAATATCGAACAAAAAAAGGAAAGAAAATCACACCTTAAGATGACTTTGTCCGGAACTCGAGGTCTCAGTACCACTGCCTTGATGCGATCACCTTCCGCAAAAATGTCGGCCACGCGAGCAATTCTTCGATGGGATATGTTCGATATATGGAGCAATGCGCTGAAAGAAAAAAAAAAAAAAACGATTCAAGCCGGTTCGATACATAGACAAACTACCTTAAATCTGTTTCATCAATGCTGACAACAACTCCATAAGCTTCAACCTTCTTGACAACACCTTCAACTAGTGAGTCCGGGGGTGCAAGCTGTTGTACCTGAAAAAATAGCAGAACAGTACCCAGTAAGTGGACTCTATTCAGAGAAACTGGAGTACCCACCCATGCTGCGCGTTCGTTCACAAGTATTCTCGCTTTTGCTTCCTCTACCTCAATAATCATCACAAGCAAAGTTCTTCCCACCTATACGCAACAGAAAGCACTTCAGTTTCTTACGTGAAGTGAAACTGTATCCAGCTTACATAGTCTTTCAGCTGTGTGATATCCCGAGGCGAGTTCTGGATCATATCTTTTGGAAGGAAAGCTGTCAACCCCTGCAATAGTTTGGTCGGCCACCAAAATCGGGTAAATGCTCCAAACAAAGTACCTCAATCCGACAGATCAGCCCACCGAGATTGTACGATTCAATCCGGACTTCTATACTTTCTTCAGCGCTGTGAATCTGACTAAAAGAAAGCAGGAAATGAAATTCCACCATGATCAAAATATGAACTGCTAGAATAAAGAGAAGAATACTCACATCTCTCACTCGTTGCCATGCGATCGGTCGAGAAAAGTTCCGCATAGATAGCAAAGCTGTGCCGCTCAAAGTCTTCCCGATTATCAAAAGCTGCACAATCGTCCCAGGCTCCACCATGAGATCGCCACCAGCGGAAGCATCCAATGCCTCGTCATCTTTCACGAGACAAGCCCGACCACTTGTTGGTGGAACAAATCTCTCCGAATAACCATCAGAATTATCGTCGTCAATCCTCCACATTCGATCTTCCAGCTTGAACCTCTCGAAAGGAACAAGATCCCGCGCAAACATCATTCCCAGCGATTGAGCTCCTATGTCCACTTCCAATTTGCTGCTGTTCCCGGACACTACCATCCCCACAACAACATCCCCGAGCTTTGGCTCGTAGTAATCCACCGAAATATCCTCCACAGGAGCTGGAATCGGCGCCTTCTCCTCGAAATCTTCCTTCTCCTCGCCAGCGCTGCTGTTCTTGCCTACTGGAGGAACCGGTACCTTAATCTCTGCTCGAATCGGCTTCTGTGGACTCGGAATCGATCTGACACTGCTTTCGCCATGCATTGCCCGGGCGCTCATCCTAGAACTCCTTGACGGCGCGCAAAACCCTGGGCGCCATACCGCTTGCTTCGCCAAAACCTCCATCGCTTCCAAAAACCCTAGGGAAAGAGGAGGGAGAATCTTTTATTTATTTGTTTTAAAACTCACAAGAATGAAGGAAGAGAGTCTTGTTGGATGAATCATCCAGCCAAGTTTAAAGTGAACGATACATATGGATGAGCTTCCACTTCTCCTCCCACGATTCCAGCCACGCCACCACCATCTTCGTCAGATTTCCAAAAGCCACTGCGCGATCAAACACGCTCGAATGTCACAAACCAAGAAAAAAATCCATTTTTTTCTTTACCTGTTGGGAGCATTACACAGTCCTTCGAGCATTGATCGGACTTTCTTCTCGTTTCTCTGGCTAGGAGCCATCACTGCGGCCTGTGAATCGAGAAAAAATGGTTTTTTGTATAGACAAATCTTTGGTGGTATGGATGGATCTTACCAGGAACTTTGGAGGAAGGCCGTATCTCAAAATACTCTCGGCAAAGATCCGGATGGCACATATGTGCATCCACGCACTGAAAACCTGCGACGAGGGATGAAAATTGTTTTTCAGATCACGAAAGATAAAAAGAGAAAATGATCACACACCTCTCCGTAACTAGCACAGCACCACTGTTGGAGGGAGCTTCGTAGGCTGTCGAGTTCGCGGCTCAGCTTATCTTGTTCTTGCCTTCTTTGTTGTTGTCCCTCTGGATCAAACTCGATATCTCTAACCTGATAGAATCTAAAGGCCGTCAGTGAAGAAGAAATGGACTTTTTACCTGGAAGCCTCTCTCTCGTGCAGCTGATTTGAAGTTGTCTGCTACCTTGCGAAAGAGGATCACGGTGTACAGAGCATACTCGTTGTCCTCGTGTAGCTTCGCAGATGATCGAGGAACCTGAAACGTTTTGATCAAAATCTTGTCGGTTAGAGCGCGCTGTCTTACCACAAAGTCAGTGAGACTTTCGTAGCTCTTTAGCCATTCGTTTTGCGAAAACTTTGAGACTACCACCACTAAAGTCACCAGGTGCTCCGTGCTGATAACGTCGGACGGCTTCACCAGGTTGGAGATGTCACGCGCGGCCATGCTACAAAGAACCAAAAACTCAGTTTTTCCAGCACGAATGACCGCGACAGACCTTCCAGTTTGCCTGCGATTGATAGCACTGAGTTGTGTTTTCACATTCGTGTACTCTGCTACTCTAATCTGCAAGAAAATTCACAACACCAACTTGAGCAAATCACACACAAAAAAAAACTCACTTTTAAGTCGTCTTCGTGCTTGGAAACGTTGTCTTGGATCATATCGGCAGTCTCTCTGAGAGGATTCATGAGTGGATACTTCGCCTCGTCCCACGTAAATCTGTCAGTAGTCACGACAAACGCTTTAGAATTCCGAGCACTAGGATGAGAAAGAAGAAAAACAAATCGTTCTCTCTACTTGGTAATGTAAGTGTCAACTGGTACCCCATCGACTGTAAGAGCGCTCGCTTCCACTCCAGCGTGATGATCCAAATCCTCGATCTGGCGACGAATCTTGTGTGTCACTCCCTCCACCACGCCATTGATCTACATTTTTTTTTCCCAGTAGCCCTTGAGAATGAATCCATCGAAATAATTGAGCTATGAGTACCTTGACAAGATCATCGCTGAGAACCATGAGCGCATCGAGCGTCCCGATCCGCAATTCAGGGATATTGAACTGCGAGGAATGGGAGTGAGGAAGAAGGAAGAAGAGATTTGGGGAAATACCTTGTAAGTCGGTGTGTCGAAGGCGACTCTGGAGATCCCTTGCTGCAATGCTGCCCATGTCGCAGCTGCCGATTCGAGCACCGGGAGCGAGACGAGGCAGTAGCGCGTCACGGCCAATGCCATCGAGCGATCGATGCCGCGCGAGAGCGAAAGAGATCCCAAAAACTTTAGAACCCTAATTAGGGTTTTGTGGCTTGTGTGCGTCTGATGCGTTGCGTTGATGCGATGTCGGCCGTGTCGGCCATGGCGATGGATCATCGTGTGATCGCTCCAGCCCCTGGATCCCCAGCATTTCAATGCAAGCTGCGAAAATCTCCATCTCCATCGCCAGCGCCATGGAAATGCAGGGTTTTGGCTGCCTCCTCGAGCGAGCGCCAGTTTTTTCAGAGAAAGCGGCCGATCTACGTCCCTAGCAGGATCGATGATCCCAGCTACGTCCGGATCTTCGATACGACGCTCAGGGACGGCGAGCAATCCCCCGGCGCGACGCTGACGAGCAAGGAGAAGCTCGACATTGCGCGGCAGCTTGCCAAGCTGGGCGTGGACATCATCGAGGCGGGATTCCCAATCGCGTCGCCCGACGATCTCCTGGCGGTCAAGGGGATCGCGCTCGACGTTGGCAACAGGGTGGACGATGACGGGTATGTTCCAGTGATTTGTGGGCTCTCTCGATGCAACAAGGCGGACATAGCTGCCGCCTGGGAGGCTGTGAGCCATGCTCTCCGGCCTCGAATCCACACCTTCATCGCGACTAGCGAGATCCACATGAAGCACAAGCTTCGCAAATCACCGGACGAGGTCGTCCAAATCGCCACTGACATGGTTGGATACGCCAAGAGCCTTGGCTGCCAGGACATCGAGTTTAGTCCCGAGGATGCTGGAAGGTATGCATGGAGATTTTTTTTCCTTGCTTGTTCTTGATCTTCTGACACGAAAAAACAAATTTTGTTTGTTTTTCTAGGTCCGATCCCGAGTTTTTGTATAGAATTCTCGCGGAAGTTATCAAGGCTGGAGCCACCACTCTCAACATTCCGGATACTGTTGGCTACACGCTACCTTCGGAGTTTGGAAGGTTGATAGCGATGATCAAGGAAAACACGCCGGGAAGCCAGAGTGTTGTCATTTCTACCCACTGTCAAAACGATCTTGGACTCGCGACTGCCAACACTCTTGCTGTAAGTGTTCCTCATAAGAAGAAACTTTTCTTGCTTTCGTAGTTTTTTTGTTTCTCGCAGCTTGAGATTCTCGGGTCTGATCTTTCGAGCAGGGTGCTTATGCAGGTGCCAGGCAATTGGAAGTAACAATCAACGGTATTGGAGAGAGAGCAGGCAACGCGTCGCTTGAAGAGGTTTGCCATCTTAAAGTCTGCCTGGGTTTACCCGTTACTCATTACTTCGTCGTAGGTAGTCATGGCTATTAGATGCCGCGGAGACGAGCAGCTCAATGGTCTCCACACGGGCATCAAACCCAAGCATATTGCTGTCACAAGTCGCATGGTGAGTTTTACTTCAGTTTCTTCTGTAACGTGGCTTTCTCTCTGGTTGCGCGTTTCAGGTGTCTGACTATACAGGAATGACCGTTCAACCTCACAAGGCCATTGTTGGGGCCAACGCATTTGCTCACGAAAGCGGAATCCACCAGGTTAAATCTACATACTGTAATGGAAGAGGTCTCACGTAATTGTCTCTTGGCAGGATGGGATGCTAAAGTTTAAAGGAACTTATGAGATCATGTGTCCGGAAGACATTGGACTTGTTCGTGCTGATGAAGCCGGTATCGTCCTTGGAAAGCACAGGTAACAACTATGGTTTTTGCTGCTTGTTTGTCCTGACGGCGAGCTTTTTATCTTTAGTGGTCGGCATGCGTTAAAAACTCGGTTGTCCCAGGTATGACTGCCCGTTTTAGCATCAGTTGCCATAGTCTAATTCTACGAGCTGATAGCTGGGATACGAGCTAGAATCCAAGCAGCTGGATGACGTTTTTAAACGTTTCAAGGCTGTGGCAGACAAAAAGAAGGTAATGTTGTACTTTGCGATGTTTTCCGGCTTCTAAGTGCTGTGCTGTGCTTTTAGTCCTTATCGGATGTTGACCTGGAAGCTTTGTTATCGGACGAAGTTTTTCAACCAGAAGTTGTGTGGGCTCTTTTGGACCTCCAGGTTTGCTGCTTTTGCTGTTGCTTCGGCTCACTGTTTGAATACCTTTCTTGAAACAACAGGTCGTGTGTGGAACCCTGGGATTATCAACAGCGACCGTGAAGTTATCTGGTCCAGATAACATTCAACGTGTTGGTACGTCCATTGGAACGGGGCCTGTGGATGCAGCATACAAGGCAGTTGATTCAATCGTTCAGGTAATCAAATTTCCTTGAGGAAACTTTTGCATTGCACTGAACAATCTTACAGATTCCAGTAACTCTTTTGGAGTATTCCATGAACGCTGTTACTGAAGGAATCGATGCAATCGCCAACACAAGAGTCGTGATACGTGCCGAGAACTCGACTCCAGTAACGCACGCCCAAAGCACAGAGCCTGTTCAGAGGTCTTTCAGGTGAGAATCCATGAAGTTGCTACATCTTCATTCTTACGATTCAACCTTCTGCCTGCTCAGTGGATCCGGTGCATCCGAAGACGTGACAGTCTCAAGCGTCCGAGCTTACGTGAGTGCTCTTAACAAAGTGATTGGATTTTCCAAAGCAGTCCCTAGTTCCGAGTCGTCGGTTTCAGCTACTCAGGCTACCACAGTTGCGACAAAGTAGAGATAACTTATCCCAACGGTAGCTGTACAGTTTTGCAAGATTTAATCCATGGATATAGCTATGGAGCTAGCGTCTGGCTATGTCGCCTTGAGCAGGAGTGCCGGGTTTGTCACTAGCAGCAGCTCTTGCCACTTTCCGGCACTGGTCAGCAGCAGCTTCTCGGGGATTTTCAGCCACAGCTCCAGCTCGAGTAGCGTTCGCTGTAGGAGGAATGTGGTGGAAATTCTAGAGCAGAGGGGACTTGTCGAGTCGATTGCTGGCGAGAGCTTGAAGAAGGCATGCGACGAGAAACCCATCAAGGTGTACTGCGGCTTCGACCCCACAGCGGAGAGCTTGCACCTGGGAAACTTGCTGGGAATTGTGGTACTCGAGTGGTTCCAGCGGTGTGGTCACGAGACCGTGGCTCTTTTAGGTGGTGCGACTGGAAGAATAGGCGACCCATCGGGAAAGAGTGCTGAGAGACCTGTCATGGATGAAGCTACGATCGAGAAGAACACGCAGGGAATCCAAGCTCTTCTCACGGAGATCTTGCAGCAAAAGGCTGTTGTGCTCAACAATTACGACTGGTGGAAGGAGTTTAGCTTGCTCGAGTTCTTGCGGGATGTTGGAAAGTTTGCTCGGGTTGGAACGATGGTTGCAAAGGAGAGTGTGAAGAGAAGGCTGGCCTCGGAAGAAGGTATCAGCTTCACGGAGTTTACGTATCAGCTACTGCAAGGCTACGACTTCGTTCATCTCTACAAAAGCAATGGCGTTTCGGTCCAGATCGGTGGCAGCGATCAGTGGGGGAATATAACTGCTGGAATCGACTTGGTACGCAAGCTCTTGCAACGAGACGATGCCTACGGCCTCACTTTTCCACTTCTCGTCAAGAGCGATGGAACCAAGTTCGGAAAATCGGAAGGTGGCGCGGTGTGGCTCTCGTCGAAGTTCCTATCGCCGTATCACTTCTACCAGCACCTCTTTGCGACACCCGACTCGGACGTGATCAAGATGCTGAGAATGCTCACGTTTGTGGAGCTGGAGGAGATCGAGGCGCTGGAGAAATCCATGTCCGAGCCGGGGTACGTCGCCAACACTGCTCAGAGAAGGCTGGCGGAAGAAGTGACGAGGTTCGTGCATGGAGAAGATGGCTTGGAGGAGGCTCTGAAAGTCACACAGGCACTGTCTCCTGGAAGCACCACGACGCTGGACTGGACAGCGATCGAGGCCATCTCCAGAGACGTACCGTCGTGCACGCTCGACTCGTCCGTCGTCGTCGGCCCCGTGGTGGATCTGTGCGTCAGCTGCGGCCTCGCTCCGAGCAAAGCTGTTGCTCGTCGCCTCATCAAACAAGGTGGCATCTACATGAACAACGCGAAGGTGGACGACGAGAGATTGCTCGTGGCGGAGTCGGATATCATCGATGGCAAGATGCTGCTACTTTCGGCAGGAAAGAAGAACAAGATGGTCGTCCGGATTGGTTAAGATCCTCGCGAAGTCAGTCACAAGAACGAGATGGTTGTCTAGATTTTTCAAGCTCCTCGTAGTCGGCGGTCGTCTCGATCGGTTAAGTTCTTCGTGAGGCCAGTCACGGGAGAGCGAGCTTGTCGGGATCCTGTTACAGTCGATGGTCGACCAAGTTTCTCGCTAAGGTCAGTACTTTGAGATGGTGTCTAAGCTCCCCGCTCGCGTAATCGGCCACAGGGAAAGGACGGACGAAGAACAAGATGGTGGTTAAGTTCTTTGCGAAGCCAGTCACGGGAGAGCGAGTTTCTGAGGATCCAGTGCAAGTGTTTGCGCAAGTTTCTCTCATAGTCGGTACTTTGAGATGGTTGACTAGATTTTTCATCTAGTCGGCCACAGGGAAAGGAAGTACGAAGAACAAGATGATCGTCTCGATCGGTTAAGTTCAGTCACGGGAGAGCGATCCCGTCAGGATCCGGTTACAGGAAAAGCAAGTTTTTGCGCAAGTTTTCTCTCAAAGTCAGTACTTCGGTGAACAGGAAACGAGGAGATTGTCCGTTCAGTCTCGAGAAGATGGTCGTTAAGTAATCATCAGGGAGGAGGAAAGTTACAAACAAGCGAACAACACGGCATCGGTTAAGCTACTCGCAAAGTCAGTCTGGATCTGGATCGCGAGAGAAGCGACACGGACTGTGGATCAGTTAAGTTATCCTCGCAGCGAAGTCATCAAGAACAGGAAGACAAGGAGGAAGAGCCAAGAACAGAGGGAAAGCAAAAACAATGCCGTGAAACTTCCACAGGTGCTAGGCCTGGATTGGGCGCTGCGTCTCGGCCACATGGTTGGCTGCCTGTCCGGAGCAAACGAGCGAGCACTACATGTGTGCCTGTGGCTGTGGTCAGAGCGCCAAGCTTATTCAGCGGAGCAAACAAAACAGCACAAGCACGCTCGCTGCTTCCTTCGTCTCCTCTCCATTTAAGTAAGCTTTTCTTTCTTCTCCACTTCGCATTCTTTTCTAGTTTCTCTAAGTGCTCGCCTTTCCAGGGGCTCGATCGAGAATGCCAAGCGTAAGGAGATCTACTACTACCACTTCGCTCTCGCACTCTCGCTCGCACAGAGTTCGTTGCTTCTGTTCGAATTTTTTCCGTTTGGAAAAATCCCAGCCGGGTGAAGTGCACCGACGAGAAAGTGCTCGCCATCGCCCAGATTTGAGCGTACGTAAAACCATCATCAACGCGGTTAAGATCGCGACTAAGACCTACAACCACGAGCGAGGAGCACACTTACATCTCCAAAAAGTAAGCTTTTAATCTTTGTTTCACGCTAGACGAGCTCCTGGCTATGGAGGATGAGAGAGAGATCTCCAAAAAGAAAGCTTTTGTTTCGATGATTCCCTCTAAACGAGCTTTTGGCTATGGAGGATGGCTTTTAGCAACAGAGAGATCTCCAAAAAGAAAGCTCTGTTTCGATGATTCCCTCTGAACGAGCTTTTGGCTATGGAGGATGAGAGAGATCTCCAAAGCTTTTCTTGGAGCTCTTGGCTATGGAGGATGGCTATGGAGATTAAATCGAGAACAATACATTATACAAACACTAAGCACAGGAAAAAGCGTTTCGTGTGTGGTTTATAACTTGACACTCTCCATTCTTCCCAAAAGTTGGCGGGACGATCTTGGCGATGGTGTTTTTTTTTAATCTATGCCTCTCTCGATCTCGTCAAGCTCCGAAGTACCAGATCGGCTCGTCCGTGATGATCTCGTGCGAAGCTCCCCGGCACAGCATTCTCGAGTTGTCCATGGCCAGATTCAAGCTCGCCGCTGGGACGTAGGCCTGCACGGCGTTGTGAAGCACCAGATTCTCTCCCAGTACGTGATGATGGTGGTGGTGGTGCGATGGCGGTGGAGGAGGAGGAGGAGCCTCGAATTGTGGCTGCTGCTGGTGGTGGTGCTGGCGATTGTGCTGCTGCTGCTGCTGCTGTTGATGGTGCTGTTGATGGTGATGGTGCTGGTGATGATTCGCAACTCCGCTAAACAACTTGTGATCCATCCGATGCTCGTGATGATGATGCTGCTGCTGCTGTAGACCGCGTCCCGGATCCAAAACCGTCACTCTACTGTGACTGTTGCTCGCGGCGGCGGCGGCGTTGTTACTGCCAAGAGCAAATCCCAGGCCGCTAAAACCATGATCCATGCCGCCGCCACCGCCACCATCGCCAAAGTGATGATCGCCGAGCTTGTGGTCGATGGCTTCCACCAGCTGCTGGAGCTGGAGCCCCGCGGTGCTGCCACCGTAAATCCCCAGTAGCAGCTCGTGAAGTGGCTGGCTGCTATTGCTGGCGGTGGTGGCTGTGCCGGTGGTGGTGATGGTGGTGGCGGGGGTGGTGGTGCCATTGCTGGACGCAAGCAGTGCTGCTTGGGCCTGTGGAGGATGCGAGAGATCCTCGGCTGACAGGATCGCGGATTGAAACAAGCCGGCTTTGTTGTCTTGCTGCTGCCCCGCGATTAAGGCGCTTGTCGTCGCCGCCGACGCCGCCGCCACCGAGGCTGGCGCTTGACTGCCAAAGCCATGGATGTGATTCTGGTGCTGACTCCCATTCCCGGCGTGGATCACACTGACACACTTCGCTTCCGGCCTGTGCGGGCAGCTGCTCTGGTGGATGTTCCTCAAGCTCCTGTCCCCAAACGCGAACTTGAGGTCGTGATGGCGGCAGTCCTCGTACTGGCAAAGGAACGCTCGGTTCACGTTGTCTCCTCCCAGATTACTGCTCAGACTCCCTACCAGCCTCGGGATCCTCCGCTTGTTCCAGCTCTCGTCCTGCTGATGATCCACCACCATGTGATTGTGATGCTGCTGCTGCGACATGATCTTACTCTCCTGCTGCCGCTGGTGAAGAACAACGTCCGCAAGCTCCCCACTCACCACACTCACGTTGGCCGTGGTGGCAGTGGCAGCACCGGATCCCCCACGACCACCACTCGATCCAACGAAAGCTGGCGGCCCATTGACCTCGGCTGGATCATCCTCGCACGAGACAACGTTGAGCGAGCCATCGAATCCATCCACGTCGTACTCGCTCGTACTGCTCAGCGCCAGACCGTTGCTCCCTTCACTGTTGTTGCCGCCAGTGGCGGCCTGCTGGATCTGCGAGCCGGAGATCACCATCCCGTTGCTCATCACAATCACCTGGCTATGGTGGTGGTGGTGGTTCTGCTGCTGCTGCTGCTGCCCGATCAAATTCCCCGAGCACTGCCTCGCCAGCGCCTCCTCCTGGTTGAGCACCGAGATCCACGTCGCGCTCTCCTTGGCAGTCATCTTGTCTTGCAAGCACTTGGACTGCCTCACGAGCTTCCTGATCTTCCCGATATCCGGGGACATGTGTCGGATCACCGCAGTGAGAACTCCAACCTTCCACACCTTCTTGAGATCATGGGGCTTCTTATACGGCGGCGGCCCCTGCCCCTTTGGAAGCCCAAGCTCGGGCCACCACTCCTCGTCGCCGCTCGGCCACCACGGCGGCGCCACCCCTTTCTCCAGCGGGTACCTCCGCTGGGGTGGATCGCAGTGCTGCATTAGCGCCGAGAGAAGCGATCCGAGGGTGGTGTCCTGGAGCTCCTGGAGAGTGTGTGGCGTCGGGGCGGCGGCGGAGAGCTGGCCAGCGCCTCCGCCGGATCTGGAGCAGATGCCGTGCTCCGCCTCGTACTTGGCGATGGCGGCGGGGCCGTTCCGATCGAAGCGGACCTTCTCCTTCCACCACGCGCGGATGTTGTCGCTGGCGCCGCTCACTGGCTTACCCTTCTCGGGGATGATGCCATAGACGAATCCTTGGGCTTTGCAGACCTCCATCATCTTGAGCATGTACTTGAGGATCCCGTCCTGGGCTCGCGACATCTTCTTCCGCCGGGCTTGCTCCTGGGATTGCTTGTGCTTGGGGAGATTGCCCAGATTCTGGTGCTGCGCTGCTGGGCCGTCGTGATGCTGCTGCTGCTGCTGCTGCTGCTGCCCATGGCTGCTGTGATTCGAGTGATTCGAGGAGAATGCGTTGTTGACCCTGGCCTTTTGCTTGTCCTTGATCCGCTTGAGCCGCAGCCGATCGTTCCAAATCCTCTTCTCCAGCTCGTCCACGTCCATGTCGTCGTCGCTGAAATCCTCGTGATCCTGGACGACCGTCTCGCCCAGGCCTCCATCGTTGTCTCCCACAAGATCCACGTCCAGGCCATAGCAGAGATCCGGGTCGCCGCCGTGGAGCTCCATCTTGCGGATCGATCGGAGTGGAAATATTTCGAGCAAGCGCTTCCGAGAGGAGGGAATATTTCGGAGCGATTACCTCCAATTCGCCATGGAAAGCCGAGGATCGAATGGGAAAAGCGAGGAAGATCACGGGAAGCAGAGAGAAAGAAGGAAAAAGCTCGATTCAGCGCGAGCCCCTTGTGTGATTACCTAGCTCCATCGATGCCCCGTCGACGCGCGCTGCGCTCGCCGATCGCGCCCGTGACACAGTGGCGCAGCGCCTTCAAATTCGACACATTGCCCGGGCAAGCGTCACAATCCCAATGCCGCCACCGCTGCGAGGCGCTGCCAACACGATCAACGAGAATCGATGCCCTAGCGCATCAAGATCCCCGCTTTGCTCGGCGAGAGAGAGAAGAGCAAAGGCGCAGCGCCCCTCGCCATAGCCAACTACTAGCTAATAGCTATCCATCCAAATGCCGTACAATTCCCCCCAGGTCGGGTTATGACATGGAAGTCCACTGGCTTTTTGACACGTGGCACAGCTACATCTGGATATACAATCCAGCCACCGTGGACGCCCTTTTCAGCCCTTCGGGCTTACGGCCAATTTAGCTATCTGCCTCAAATTTAGCTAACCGGTTTGTTGCCAGATTTAGCAGCTCCCCGAATTTAAATCACTTTTGTCCAAGCTGCCAGTTTGTCGGAATCCAGTTTGGGTCATCAAATGGACCACTGGGGGACGCCGGGCTCGAACCCGGACCAGCGGATGCCGCGCCGAGCCGGACTCGAGCCACGGACCGGCGGTCTCGTCGCCGGACTCGAACCCGCCACCGTACGCTCTACGCCTTCACCGCTACCATACGCCTCTCTCTAGTTTATTATACGCCTCCAATCCTTGGTAGTGCTTCCTCATGATCACCTCTACGTGACAACCAACCCCGCGTAGAGTACGTGGGGTACGACGTTTGAAACTCCATTCATTGGGCTTTGTTAAAGAGAATAAAAGAGAGAACGCCACTGTAGCTAAACCTAGAAATCAAAAACTAAGGGGATGACAATAGTTCTTCTGTTTTACATCGTGTCATTATTGGTTTGACTCTATTGCAACACCTTTTACTCGGGCGGTGCCCTAACCCTCGCGAATAATAAAATATTCACTGCCGGAGAATATTCCGGAATCGGCCAGTGGTCCACATGTGACAGGAGGTTTTGGCCCCACCCCCCCCCCCAAAATGCTTATTTTTATTGTTGGCTGGGAGTCCATGTTCCCTCTTTAGCTCCCCATGTGTGGCCTTTGTTTTTGTTGCCAGCCAAAGAAACACACAGAAAGTTTGAAGGAGAGAGAGAGAGCGCAAAAATCTGAGAGGAGAGAAAGAAATGGCACTGGCTTTGATTGACTTTGCCACGCTCCACTTCTTTGATCCCTCCATCTCCATCTCGTCCTTTTTCTTTTTCTACTCGGACTCGGACGATTCGATCCATGTCATGTTTTGCTCGAAGTCGATGGATCACTGCCCGATCACTCCACCACTTCTTGTCGACTGGAAAAGTCTTTAAATTCCTCTCGCTGACACGGCATTAGCCTGAGATCAAGGCCGCGGATCATCCAGCAAAGTCTAAGCTTTTTGCCAAGGATGTGACGAGCTAACGTGTTGTCCAGAGCGCTTACAGGTTCCATTGTTTTTTCCATGACAATTCTTTTTCCTCCGGCGACCGGCACGAAAGTCGTCCGAAGCAACCCAAACTGGAAACAAGATACATGCCCAGTTTCTCGGACAGATTTCCTCAAGCCCGGCAGCACACGGAAGACGAAGAAATTCGTTAAAAAATCCACGAGCAAGCAGCAAGAGAGAGAGAGAGAGAGAGAGAGACATAAAGAACTTTGCCAAGCCCAAAGTCGTTGATGTTAAGCTAGGCCGTGCTTGAAGCGCGTGATGATGATCATGAAAGTTCCTGTCGAGATGCTCGGTGGATTCTCCGTGTCTCCAGCTAGAGACTTATCGATCAATCCACAGTGTGCGGCAGCCGTCGTTTCGCTCGATCGCTCCCTCGTTTGCAAAAGCTCGGACTTGACGATCCTTCTCTTTCTGCCATGGATTCCTCCATGAAGAGACCACCGAACCAAGTTGCGAGAGTGAGGTTAAGCTGTAGTGATCTTACGGACATCCTCTTTTTGGATTGATTCCTTTTTTACTCCGTGTATCGTATCGACACTGTTGTAGAAGAAACAAACGAGTTTTGGAGGTAGCAACTTCCCTTCCATTTGATTGATACATGAAGAACAAGACATCGCTTGCAAGTGGAAGATCACACGGGAGATGTTTGGAGTCAAACTGGAACTTTCGTGATTGTTACGAGCACCTCCCCTGAATCCAGCACCACACTATCTATCTGGTAATGTTTCAAAACGAGTAAACTAATCAGTGTTTGTTGGGAATGAATGTTTGTGCTGCTTGGCCACTTGCACTGCGGCGGCAGCAGAGGAGGATGTTTTGCGGCAACTATACCTGACTAAATCGAAATACTTTAATTGCAATTTGCAAGATCACAAGTACTAGTCCTGAAGAAAAACAGCAAGATGTGCTTATAATCAAGGCATTCTTGCAACGCAAGTGGAAATTCACTATGTTTACCTGGGCTTTCTGAGGATGCTTCATCTGAATCGCATAGTGTCACCCTGCCATATGAAAAAGACAAGAGAAAAATTCTTACTCACTAGAGTTTGGCAATTTTACTCTAGCTACTACAATTTTTCCATTGTTGATACTCACTGTAGCTTCATTTAACTCCACACTTTTTTATTTGATTAGAGATGTAAAGTTTTGTGTTATGTTCTAGAATTTTGTCTATAGTTACAAAACCACAAGCTTATCCATAAATGGATTGATATTACTATAAACAATTAAAGAGAACAACTTGAAAGACAATTAATAGGGTTCAAATATAGAGGGAAAGGGCTCATGAATAAAAATACATTTTATTTTCCAAGCATTTTTCCAATCAGTTAAAGGTCTTGGGATATTTGGGGTTAAGTGTCTTTGGGTTAGGTGACTTCCCGGGAATTTCAAATTCAAGAGTTTATAATTACTTCAATGCAAAAGTATAATTTCAACTTCTCTCTCTTCCTTTCAACTTTTTTTCTTTGCTTTTCAATATGTAGTGAGTGAAATGCTTTCACTCGTAAGTTTTTCATAGGTGAGTGAATAAAACTTGATTAACTTTTATAATCTACTTTTCCAAAGTTACATTTAAGATGGCCAAGTGAGTAGTGTGATGTGCTCTTACAACCAAGTGAATAGTTTCTTAACTTGTGCTAATCAAAGTTTGCTCACAGATATAATACAAAATAAGTGGGGATGCAATAAATTTATTCATTTCTCTTCTCTAGAAAAATCATTCTTTTACTTCTTGTTAAATATATAGTTTTTGATTGTGATGTTCTTCACTTTTTTTGAAGGGTATACTCCCTTAGCCAAAGATGCAATTGTTGATTCCATGTTATAGGTAAAAATTTGATAATTAGAATTGTTGTAGATTTCAATATTAATTTTGGGACCAACTTCTAAAGTTTTACCAAGATTATTTTAAATTAATAAGTTCAAAACTTTTTCTTGACAATCATGAGAAGTCAACACTTCAAATTGGAAATATCACCAAGGTTAACTTTAACCATATAATATCCAATCTCATTACAACCAAAATGTGGCTTAGATTATTCAATGGCAATCCAAACACTTAACCATATTCATCACTTGGAAATGCAATGATAATTATTAACAGTTTGCTTTAGATATTGCTTTCCAAGGAATTGTTCTCCTAAAAAACAATGGCTTACTACTTTTATTCACAATCTTGAAAATTGTGGCTCGTATAGGAAACTATATAAATACAACATACATGATACTTGGAAATTACAAATGTGAAAGATAAGTTTTTTCTCAAAACTCTTTAGATATTATTTATGGTTTTCTTGGAGAAATGTCATACAAGTATGTATCACCTTTGCAAAACATGCAAATCTACAATAATAACATTCTCTATTTATAGTACTTATTTCGAGAATGTAGTCTCAACTCATTTCCAACATTTCAAATGCAACCACTTATCCTATTATTCTTGTGATCACTACTTTTTGTTGATATCTTGGCTTTCAAGGACAATCTATGAATCTCAAGTGTTATTTGGTTTGGATATTTTCGTTAGTCCAAAAGTGCTACTCTCACTCTTATTACTTTTGGAGCATAAAATCCAAGTATTCCTTCTCTTGCTTTTTTTTCTTTGTAATACAAACATTGAATCTAAAATTAAGTGGTCACTTGATAAATACTTAGTACCACAAGGCATTCATAAATGTTTCCATATTGGATATGAAAATGAAATACAATCCATTATTGATATTTAAGGAGAAGCTATGAATTTTACACAAGGTTACTAACAACTTTGGTGATATGGTAAGCAACCTCTTGCAAGTGAGATTTTTAGAGTGTAATTTTTGTAAATGATACATAGATGAAAATAATTATAAGAAAAGTTACAATTTTTTGATATCCCTGGCAGCGGTCAGGTGGATTCGTTTCGTGTTTGGATTGTTTTACTCAACTTACTTGTACAAGCACCAACAAAGCTCTCCTTCAAAAGCAAAAAAGAGAGAACTTTTGAGATTGTCCAACTGTAAAGAGTAACAAAGATTAATCCAATCACTTACAAAATGAACTATAAATTTATAATAACATTTTGCCCAATCTCGACAAAACCATTAATAAATCAAAGCTTTAGCCAAATGTTCATCTTTGCTTGATAATCTAGCTCCACTCAACCAATATATAAAGCCCTAAGTTGGATAATGTATTTTTTATCAAACTGGTCCTCTTTAACAAGTTCCATATATAAATAATATAGTGATTTACCCTTTCTTTTTTTGTAAGTTATTGTCTAAAAAGAGTTTATTTTAAATTCACTTAAATCTTTCTCTTGAGAAATTACTTAGCTTGGCATAAAATCTTAGCAACCCAATACTAAATACTAGTCCAAAAATTTGAGAAAAACATATAAACCAGTATAGTAATGATAATTTGAAGCTTTTTCTTGTCAATTTACAAGGTATAATAAATGATTGAGATGTTGGTTCTCTAAACAAAGATGAGATAAAAATTGGGAGTGATCTTAGGCAAACATCTCTAAGCCAAACTTCTTCATTTGGCTCATAAACTTGGTTGAGTTTGCAAAGGTTTCGATAAAGTTTATTTTTGAATTTTTACATGTCATAAATGCTTATCAAGGCAATGTAAATAGGAGTATACTATAATTATGGCTTGTCATTTTTGTTATGGTGGTGGTGATTGCAACTATCACCATGCTTTCGACATCTTTATAAATGATTAATTTTTTTTTACTTTAGGATCATCTAAAGGAGTCTCACTTATAATTTCTATAGGCCCTGATATTAATTTGGGTGTTTCCTAACTTTAAGATGTGTTTTTGTAACCACATCAACTTTGTACTTGGTCTAAATGCTCTATGTGTCTAGTTCCACTTTTGGATACCCAAATGGCTAGATAACTTTTTATGAAGTCCAAATTTAAAAACTTATATTGGTATTAGAAAAGTGTAAGGTGTGACTCTATTAGTTGATTAAAAAAATCACACCACATGTTAAGATTGATATTTAATAGGTTTAGTTTACTTTAATTTCAACTCGAGGGGTAAGGTGTTAAAAGAGTAAGGCTCTTAGAAGAGCCCTACTCTTGCAAAAAAACATGATGGATTATAAACAACCAAAGATAATAACTTAAAAAATTATTAATATTATTTTAAATATAGAAATGTACTCTTTGTTCCAATTAGTTATAAGTATTAGGTTATTTGAGATTAAGCATCTTTAAATAGTATTGGGTTAGATGACCTTCTAGAAAGCCCAAATTCAGGAGATTATAGTGCCATAAATAATATAAGTTAATGTTTGTAAAGAAACTAGCAAGAAAGAAAACAATTTAAAATTAAACAACCTTTTAAAAATGAAATATTTACTAGAATGTTCAAAATAAGTATTTAGAAAGCATTTTTATTAGAGCTACTCTCAAGTAATACTTGATGTGTTGCAAATGATTTCATAGTAAAAAATATCTTTATACTTCATTTTTAAAATAATAATTAGTGGTGTTTAATACATATTTTGTATTTTCTAAACAATATCTACAGACACTCAAAAACCTTTTGCTGTTAAATTATTGTCATTCAAGCACTTGTTTACAATAGTTAAAACACAATACAATGTTTGGTTTTATGGGATGGTAAATATATGTAATTGAGGAGAGTAAACAGATTTCTATATAAACTTTAGTAAGTAAATGGAATTGTGAACAATGACAATTTTGATAAGTCTTTAAAGTGTAGTTTGTAACATATTTTAGCTAAATATTAATTTAAAAAATAAGTTGAAGTTGGTAAAGATAATATAAAGTTATCTCCTACAGTATGTGATGATAAATAACAATTAAGCACTTGTATTTAGTTTTGAAATGCATTACCTCAAAAGGTTTATTAATAATAATTAACTTTATTCCTAGAATTGTTTTACCAAAGATGCCAAAATGAAAAAATGCCACTAACATGAGATCATCTGAGTAGCTTTTCTTTAAAGCATTCAATACTGAAACATCAGAATAAATATAAAAATTATTTTATAGCAATATGCAAAGATACCTCATCGACTTATATCAAGAAATGTAGCATAATCATAGTAAAAATGCCCTACATAGTCTTCGTTAAATAAAACTAAAATCATAGTTATATTTGAATGTAAAATACCTTTGTAAATCTATACTGTTTTATAATCCAAGGTTATAGGATGGATATTAAAATATTTGGCCATGATTGTCTTTTGATCAATTTCTTTCACAATTTTAGTCTTCTTATCAAAATATGATTAATATGACATCATTTGACTAGCTTTTCCTTCACTTGAATTATTAAACATTCAACACTGAAATAAACTTGGAACATTAGAATAAACATGAAATAATATTTTAAAGCAATAATGCAAATTTACCTCATTGACTTCTATTACAAAATATAGCCCAATCATTCCAAAGACATATAGCAATAACTTTATAAAGCATATTTATTTACTTTCATCTTGCCAAATCATCTCGTAAAAATATAGATTGATGATCTGATTTAGAATGGTTTTTGTTAGATAAAACCAAAAACTTAAATGTTAAATACCTTTGTAGACCCATATTTTTCTTTCATCCAGGATTATGGGATGAAAAACAAAACATATGATTAATGATTTACTTTAAATACCCTACATAGCTTCTGTTAGATAAAACTAAAAGCATGGATACATTTCAATATAAAATACCTTTGTAAATATATATTGTTTTATCATCTAAATTATAAGATAAAAAATAAATTATTTGGTAGTTTTTCCTTCATTTAAAGCATTAAAAATTCAACACTGAAATGAACTTGAAACATTAGAATAAACAGGAAAGAATAATTTGGAGTTATAATGCAAACTTACCTCCTTAACTTCTGCTATAAAAAATACCCCAATCATACCAAAGACATATAGTAATAACTATATAAAGCATGTTTATTTACCTTCGTTTTACCAAACCACCTCATAAAAATTTAGATTGATGATCTGCTTTAAAATGATGTTTGTTAGAAAAAACTAAAAACTTAAATATTAAATACCTTTGCAGACCCATATTTTTCTTCCCTCTAAGATTGTGGGATGAAGAGCAAAATGTTTTTCCATGATTGTCTCCTGTTTTTCTTCTTTCCCAATTGTAATTGTCACTAGCTTAAATATCTCTTGCACATCTTCTGCTTTGGGATTTGTAGTTAACTTGTTTTTGAGAAGACATGAATCCAAAAAGCTTATGAGGCTTCCCTTGATCTCATCCACCATTGCATTCATTATTTCTCCAACACCAGCAAAATGTCCTCCAACTTTAGCCCCAATAAATAATAGGATCAATGTATGTTTAAGTACTGGAGCAAATTTCTTGAGCCAGTTTGGTGGGAGATCCAATTCAACACCTACAGAACTCTTCACTTGATGACCTTTAAAAGTTCCTTGAGGCCATTCACACAAGTAGTGAAGTTTAACATGTGTTCCCAATATTTTGCTGTAATTTTTCCACCTATTATTCTCATCAAGAATATATGGATATTTTGGGCAATCTGTCTCCAATTTCAATAATACTTGAAAACACGTTGTATGGATTGCATTCACTTTATCCATGATAGACTTGAGTCCATTCTTGAGCTCGTTAAGGCTTACTTCAATGTTATCAAGTTTTGTATCCAACTTGTCAAACCGGTTCTCCATTTTATCAAACTTCTTATCAAAATATCTAAAAATTGCATCGAGTTTTGGGTCTTCAATGTTTGGAAACTCAACAACATTTGATGATGCTTTGGGAATTGTGACTTCTCCAACCTCCTCATAGTCCTTTAAGAGTTTATGAAGCTCAACAAACTTATTCACCACTTCATACTTTTGCTCATTAGGCATCAATAACTTGGCCAAAGCATTCTCATCTGAGACCTTCAAATTGTTAATCACATCCCAACTCTCTGCTTCATGTGAATCATTCCAAGTGTGAGAGTAGTCTAGACCGCTTTCTCTTGCTTCACATTTGACTTTCTTTAGTGGATAAATAACTGCATCCCATGATTTTGGTTTGCCCACATTATTTAGTATCCTTCTCCACACATAACCACGTCTCATCACATTTTCTTCAATTTCCAAAGATGGGCAATCCTCCATACATACCCCAATAATGCAATTTCTAATTTTTTCCATCCATCCTTGAGCTTCCTTTTCTAAATCCGGCCTTGGTGTATTCTCTACCTCTTTTGGGTAGTAAATGATGACATCAACCCATTGCCTATCTTTCCAATTGTCTGTGTCTCCCCCAACTCTCACAATTGTGTTGATAAGGTTTTCTTTCAAAGCCACCCATCCATTCCCAAGCTTGATACCTTGCTTGCTTAATTTGTGAAGTTTAACTTGGATCTTTGTGAAAATACTTGCAGGAAACAATTTCAAGTCCTTGTCTTTGCATTCAAACCTCCTGCCCCAGTAGTTGTGGTTTTTTTGAGTGTCAATTGGCACTGAGGGTGACAATAAACATTCTGGAGGTGAATATTCTTCTTGCAATAATGTTGGCATTATCAACTCTTTGGGCAAGTTATGCCAATTCCCATCCCATTTATCATCCCAAGGCAATATCACTCCCATCTCATGGAGCACTCCAAGAATGTACTCCACTATTTTGTCTTGGTTCCCACATTGTTGCTTCAACTGATGTTTAACTCTGTGTGTTTCCATTTGACTTTTGAATTTGCTTGTCTCAGTATGTATGAAGAGTTGCACCACATCCCTCATAAACCATTGGACATCTAAGATGACAAATTGAGACACAATGTCGTCCTCTTCATGTCCCAAGCCAAAGTAAATTGCATCACCAGAATCATGTAGAAATTGCAAGACGAATTTGAGAACATTCTTGGAACTCCTGTGAGGCAAGAGGATTTTGCCAACTTTTTCTAGGGGTATGACCTTCTTGTGAGTTGGATCTTGTACCAATTTCCTCTTTGCTTTGAGACATTCCCGTGGTATTTTTTGCTGGGCTGACAGCAGTTCTTCCAAGCAACTCCCCAACATGGTTTTTATCCCCCTTAAATCTTTCACTTGAGTGGCCACCACCTCAAAACAAAGATCTGTCCCAAACTCAAGTACTTGCTCATAGCCTTTGTCGGAGATTATTGCAGAAACCACCTCCTTTGGGTCAAAGTCGGGTTCTGGAGTGAAAAAGTTCGAGGCAATCAAGACCCTGGGCTTCCTTTTGGGTGAGGCTGATTGACGTGAAGCGATGAACCTCAGCCAGTAAACCAAATTCTGCTTGAAAACGTCACAATTGTCATCCTCCACCTTGCATACGATCAAGAAGAGATCGTTCTCACTTCCTCTGAGAAAGTACTGGTGGAAAGCATGGAACTCTTCCTGTCCAGCCAGGTCGCAAATGAGCAGCTTTTGTTTGGTGGTCGCATAGACAAGTGGTTGCAGCTCAATGCCTGCTGTTGAAGCATGCCTTTGGAGACATGATGGAAACCAAGACACTCTGCGGCAGAGGTTTTTTTTTATTGTGGTCTTTCCAACCCTGCTAGCACCACACAAGAAGAGCTTTGCTGTTGACGGGTTGTCAAAGTCTTTGAATGCACTCTGCTGGAAGATTGCATTCCGCTCTAAAAGACCAGAACACCTCTGCTTGAAAGCTTCAGAAGCTTCGGAATCATTGCCTAGATCAAGCTCTTCCACGAGGCTTTGGTAGTTTTCCTCCAGGGCAGCCAGAATTTGTCTCTTCTGTGCATCACTTGTAAGAAAAGGAGCCCTGAATCTGCGCACCTTGCATTTTGCATCCCCCAGCAACCGGCAAAGATCTTCCAGGTTTTCAATTTCTGACTTAAATTGAATATGTAAGTCTTCAATGCTGCTTCCCAAAAGGCACCTCCATGGCAGCTCCCAGTGACATGACAAAGTCAAAGCTTTCAGAGACTTGCAGCTGGTGATAGCTTTCCAAAAGGGCTCCCCATTCGTGATTTTGCACTCCGATATACCCAAATGCTCCAGTTGGCTCTTCTCTATGCCCTCGGCAAACTCCAACGTTAACTCATCTTCTCCTCCCGCGCTACCCCATATTTCCAAATGGCGCAGCTTACAATGTGGACTTGAGAGAGCTGACCACAGACTGCTGTCCCAGACCATTCCTCCTCCCTCGTTGGGACAATCAAGGTTGAGCTTGATCAGCTTGCAATTGGGATTTTGTAGCGCTTTGCCCAACCATCCACCACCATCACCTGGATAAAGTGGAACGCAGAGTTCCTCCAAGCCACACTTAGCGCTGCTCAGGGCCTCACCCAGGCCCGTTGCATTGCTCAGGTCCTCACTTCGGCAACCTAAAACTGACAGGCTGGTGCCCTCCTGAAGAGCCTTGCATACCCATGGCAACACTCCAGGATCAGTTTCCCAAGATAGGTATAGTCTTTGCAGCGAACAGCTTGGACTCGTGAGTGCCTTGAAGAGTGCTTCACCTGCCCCCTCTGGAAACGATGCCGTCAGTTTTACTAGCTTATTGCAAATGCCATTCTGAAATGCCTGTTCCCACCCTTCCTTGGCAATGCCCTCATCGTCGAAGATGACTAACTCTTCCACCTTGCACTCCTGACTTGCCAGATCCCTACTCAATTTCCCAAATCCTTCCACTGTCATCCTGTTCCCCAGCAATTCGAGACGTTTCAAGTTGTTTCCTGCTTTCCTAAGGAGTTGGCTAAGGAGAGTCTCTGGGTTCCCAACCTTGTCCAACACGAGCTCTGTCAAGCAGTCGAGCTGAGCAAAGGCCAACTCAAGCTCCTGAGGTGGTGTGAGGATGTCTTCGCTTCGCCAATAGAAATCTAGCCCTTTCAAGACCTTGAATTCCTCTGTCATCGTCAGTAGCTTTGCAAACCTCTGCATCTCAATCTGGAGAATATCCTGTCCCTGCTGAGGAGGAGCAATGCCCTCTGCCACCCTTTGCATTCGATCACTGGGAATGCCCAACCTACAAGCGACCCTGGCAGCGAAGTGGATGAATCTGATGTCGAGCTGTGGTACCAAAGCGGCCTTGAGAATGTCAATGTGAGCAGCAGCAGCAGCAGACGAACTGCCATCTCCCACATCCAGAGCCCTGTCTAACCAGCGTGGTCTTGAAATGCAGCAGTTGAGCACACCAATCAGATCCTCCTCTGTGCCTCCAAACCTCTCGACGGTAGCACTCACCTCATCAACAAACTCACCTTTGGATGAGTGAAGCCTCTCCAAGATCTCCCCACAAGTAAACATAATCGCATCGAAGTGCCGCTTGTTGTCCCGCTCCGCTGCGAGAGCCTCCTTGATCTCCTTGACAGAGTCACAGCCGATCCACACTCGTCGCTCCTCCTCCATGGAAGTTTGCCCTAGATCGAGTGATCATGAGTAAACTTCTCCCAGCTGTGGATAAGAAAGTAAGCACGAGTTAGTTTAGGGTTTAGAACAGATAAAATGGGGAAGAAGGGGAAAGGGAAAAGAGAAGACCGAGCGAGTTCGTCGCCACGACAAGGTGTTAGACGAGGATGATATCGATGCGATCTTGGTAAGCAATCTCTGGCCTCTCAATTGTTTTCCTTTTTGTCAGGCGAAACTCCACGAGGAGGAAGCAGAAATTCATGTCGATGAGAATGTAGCAGCTCCTTCACCACAATGCAATTGCTCTGTGCGTAAGAATTCGATTGAAATCTCCACTCTGGAAGCTCACATTCTCTAGACTTCTTTTCTTGCGTTTCAGGTGACTGTAAATCCAGTCAAGGACACTGAGCTGATCGTCTATGGAGGTGAATACTAACAACGGTGACAAGGTTTGTGGTTAGTTTCGCTACGGTGATTTGATCTTCGTGTTTGCTATGCTAGACTTTACGTTTATGGTGATGTCTACCGATACAACATCGAGAAGAACGAGTGGAAGCCTGTCACCAGTCCAAACTCTCCTCCCCCGAGAAGCGCTCACCAGGGGGTTGCGTGGAAAACTGGCTCTTCAGTTTTGGTATCCAGGACTTCTCTTGATTTTGGCAGTGTAGGTGGTGAATTCGGTTTCATCACTATAAGCTGTGTTTCTAGCTGACTTACAAGAGAGTTCTTGCAGGATTTATGGAGACTGGATTTAAACACAAATATGTGTGGCTGGAGCAGCTTCAAACTAAAAGGCTGTCCAGGTGCTCGTTCCGGACATAGATTGGTATGTATTGCACTTCTAAACATAATCTTTATTTTTTTCTTTCTTGCCACAGAAACATAAACTTATTCTATTTGGTGGATTTTATGACACGCTGAGGGAAGAAAGGTCGGCTGTTTCAGCAGTGTAGATGTTTAGTATTGAATTTTTGACACAGGTACTTCAATAATCTTTAAGTGCTGGATTTAGACGATTATAAGGTTTGTTTCTGTCGCTCATCGTTCTTCCTTGTTTTTTAACAACTAAACTGATTTCCTTTTGCAGTGGCAAGAGATAAAACCCAAGCTTGGAGCTGCCTGGCCTTCAGCTGGAGCTGGTTCTCAGCTTGCTGTTTATTTAGATGAGGTATTTGTCTACTAAAAGTATAGTTTTGCGTGTTGTGAACATTTTTTCTTTTCTAGATTTTCTTGTACGGTGGCTATTTCAAAGAGCCTGCCCCTGACAAAGATCAATCCGACAAAGGTGTAGTGCTCGCAGATATGTGGACGTTAGATCCACGGATTGGGAGTGGGACAAGGTTTGCTTGTTTTACATTCTCGTTTGGAGTTTTAGTTTTTCAATGTGTTTTGTGAAGGTGAAAAAATCCGGTTTGGCTCCTGGCCAAGAGCAGGATTATTGTCCACATCTTGTTTGGTGGTGTAGTTGATGCTGACGAGTACGGTTTCAATGCATGCGTTGGAAAAACTAATGTCTTTTGCAGGTGATTCCCTGCACAGCGTTTTTATGATCGAGATGTATATGCTTTCCAGATGGTTTGTATCTCGTCGATTTTTTTAAAATTATCTAAACACCATCGCTCGCAGGTATCCTTTGGAGCTTCTCAAGCCAAAGAGCCTAAAGATTAAGGTATGGCAATCTGAGATTGTGTAGTGGTTAAGTGTGCATCCAAAGCAGAAGAAAGTGGCTGATCCAAATGTGGAAAATGCGTCTCAACGTTGAGCGTTCTGCTTGAAGGTTGTTGCCTGGTGGAAGAATGAATGCTGGAATGGTCGTTGGAAAGGATACTTTGTTTCTGTATGGAGGTATGAAAGAAGTCGGCAAAAAAAAAGTGATACGACGACCTTTCCTCGCTGGACCTTCGATGTGTGGAAGTGCATTATTGAGGTTAGTATGATCGAGCCATCACCCAGCCTCATACTAATGTCTCAAGCAGGAAACACAAAGCGCGTGGATTGAAGCTAGTAAGGAGAAAGGCGAAACTGATGGTGACAACAGTGATGCTGGATCGATTAATAAAGGAAAAGACGAAGAGGACGATGACGAGGTAGTAAAAAAGAAGGATGTAAGAAAACTTGTCGGTTTCCTTTTGTATTCTAGGATGCAGTGGAGTCACTGTGAAGAGGCAGCTGCTATTCTTAGGGGCGAAGGCAAAAAGCTGACACAGAAAGCACGGAAATTAAAGATCGATCCGAGCTGGGCCTGGCTGATTCCCAACAAACACTTTTAGTGAGTGCTGATAGTAGTTCATCTTCCTGTTTTGTTATTGATTTGTCTTTCAGCCTGGAGAAACGCTGAGAGATTTTTTCTCTTGGACGATCATGTATTGGCAAATGGCACCTTACGATCACACCCAACACACTGGAAAGGTGACAACGCAGGTTTTCTTTCGCTCGTTCTTCATGCTCTTTGCATCTATCAGGAGCTCAGGAAGGATGGATTTGACTTGGCAAAGACACGCTACAGACAACTTAAACCCATCCTTGACAAGGTAAAGTGGTGTCTCAAGAAGGAATCCTCACAACAGCATTGTTTGATTTGCAGCTCGTGAGACTTGAAGCCGACCACAACGCCGAAGAGGAGGCTACCAAACCTTCCAAAGAGCGCAGCAAGAAGAAACGATAAGGTCCGTGATCTCTGAAAGTTCTAGCTGAAAATTAAATGAATAGATTACAGTTATTCCCAAAGGTATGGTGACTGCTTTCCTTTTCTAGAGGCAATGCCATTGCCATGAAACCACTAGTATACAATCTCTGCGTCGCATCATCAATGGTGATAGAAGGTTAATTAATAACCACGATCCGAATGCATGAAATGGATATCCTGCTCTTACCCAGGATAAAGTTTGATTGCTCGCAGAGTGTATGGGCCTGATAAAGTTTATATTTCCATGAT
Source organism: Selaginella moellendorffii (assembly GCF_000143415.4). Taxonomy (NCBI): domain Eukaryota; kingdom Viridiplantae; phylum Streptophyta; class Lycopodiopsida; order Selaginellales; family Selaginellaceae; genus Selaginella; species Selaginella moellendorffii. The sequence continues at coordinate 29,494 of NW_003314405.1, read as the reverse complement.
TGCTCGCAGAGTGTATGGGCCTGAGATATCCATGGCTTGCTTTCAGTTGCCTTTCGTAAAGTGCAGAGTGAACACTCTCTCTACGCGGTCCATAAACTTTACTACCTGGAGTGCATTGGAGCAATGAAATTCCATCAGCAAGACCCTCAAAGGAAAATTTCTTCACACCTTGTCCGACGTTGCAAAATGCGAGTTTTCGACCATCTTGAGATAACTGCCAGACTCCAGTCACCTGAAAATTTAAAAAACCTTTTTAGAAGTCTGCAGTAATTTTCCATTTTCCATAAGTACCTTGTCATATTTCTTGCGGATCCTGACGAATGCCATCATGTTCAAGGAGCTGCCAAGTAAGTTTTCAACACTTTGAGAACATGGATCAATCGTATAGAGGTCATTCACCTGAAGTTTCTTAGGAGTCGAAGCCCACGATAAAATTCGACAAAGGCCGTCTGGAGCATCTTGGCTGCTCGCTGAACCTTTCCTTTGTTGCCGGGCTCCCCTTCAAGCTCTGAGATTCGTCATCTACAACATGGCAGAGATCAAACGATTCCAAGTTAAGTGCCACAGAATTAGAGGCTGCTAGAACGAACCTTGCATAGGGATGAGCTCTTCCATTTGGATGTGAAGTTGCCGTGCTTGAGCATCGTACTCGTCTTCCTTGCATCTAAAAAACTTGTCCACTTTGTTGAGCTGATCGTCAAGGCCGAAAAAGAAGCTCTTTTCGTGATCCGATCGAGTTCCAAACAGCTCTGTCTCGTAAAAATCCTCGCCATCTCCAATTCTCGTCTTGTGCACAACCTGATCATATTGAAGTGTTTTAGACCATCATCACAGACCATGGACGTTTCCGAGGATATGGATTGTTCGCAGCAGCTGCTCAGGATGGCGCTGGGATTTTGCAGCAAGTTTTCAAGCTTGCTCTTGTCAACCGAGAAGACATTTGGATCGAACACCTTGTGCTGCTGGTTCTTGGTATGTAGGATCTGGGTTTTGATTCTCTTGACAACTTTCTTGAGCTGCTTGTAGTCGCAGTACTTCACCCGCCACTCTGGGACGAGCTGGCCCTCCAGCTGCTTCTGGAACTTCACCATGTCTGAAAGCTTGGATTACCTGAGGCGAACATCGTCAAGAAAACGATCAAGCAAGAGATGAAATACCTGGAGGAAATGGTGTCAAGTTCAGAATGCCTCTTCAAACTTTTCTGGCGCCTGTGCTCTGGAAGCAGAGGAAGAACAGTGGCAGTGAGCATATGACGAGACAAATGGTGGCGTGGAATCATCAAATGCATTGTGCTGGGGAGGAGCACCACCAATTCTCACAAGAAAACAGCGCCTTAAGATCATCTCTGGAAAAAAGGGGGAAAGCCTTCGTTTCTCACCGAGGCCAGCGAACAATTACATAAGAACACGTTTTCCCGAGTGAAACTGACGCAGCAGAGTGCAAGAGGAGAGAAGAAGCAAGCGATCCATTGGCCTATGGAACTAAAAATGGAAGCAAAAGGACAGGGAATGCAGGGGAATCTACATGAAAAGAAGCTGCCGTAAGTTACACAGTTACACACACTCTCACACACTTCAACTCTTTTCTTGTCAACACGAGTAATTTATGCGAGCGAAAGGGAATGAAAGAATCATTTGAGCATCTAAAGCATGGAAGGAAGCGAGGCACGTACTCTTTCTGGAAATCACGCTTATGGAGCGTTTTGTTTCGTCAGAGTCCCGATTGCTGGCGCAACCAAACTGAAAGAATCGCAAGCTCAGAACTACGAAAGCAAAGAAAAAACTTACTCTTGAAAGGGGACGAAGAGGAGAAGAATAACCGAAGGAGCCAAGCTTGGAATCGAGAGAGCTTGTCGAGTTCTCGAGGTGAGAGCCCTTTGCTCACTCAAAAACTTGGAGCCTTCTCTCCTTCTGCGAGAGGAAGAGGGAGCGGGGGGAGTTTGCAATGAAGGTGGTGGTCGCATTTTATACTCTGGTTGGCCGACTAGAGACACACAAGACATGGAAGAATAGTGGTGTGATAATTGCCCGACTATCATCAAAGGGGGGTATAAGGGTGAGAACTTTGCTTTGAATCACTGGATATGCAGCTCGGGATATGCTGAGAGAAGTCCGCCATACCACGCAGAAAGAAAGAGAACGAAAATAAATGCATTTTAGCTTATCTTCCATTCGCAATGCTCCACCTTCTTAGTGGCCCGATTATACTTTTCCTTTTCCTTGCCAGATTCTGCACAATTCTTCGGTAAGAAAGCCAAAACTTCTGGCTGTAAAGCATTTCACGTACCAGTCTGTGGGTTTTTAACATTGATCCGCATCGTTTTATTGACGACGTGGACCCCAACCCGCCGGGTTTTTTCTCCTTCCATTTGCTGTTCATCGAAAGCTTGCTGAGACACGCGATTTAAATCCAGAATACAAACCTCTCCGTTGCTACTGATGAGTTTGATCCCTGTCGTTCCGACCTGAGTGTGCTTGATTCTCGCTTTTGATCCTGATGTCACCCTGTTCTACAGCAACCACCATGAATGGATGAGTATAAATGTGTAAACATACCCTCGTTTTCCTTCACCATATATCAATCTCAGTAAACCTGGAATTTGTATGCCACTGCACACACAGCAGCATCCACTAAATTAGATTCCAGAGCTGAGAACTTTAACACGCTTACCTGGACGATGACTCGTCCCTGCTTATTTTTTCGCCTATCGTTGGCTGTGCCTCCTACATTAGGAGCAAAGGTCTTCCCGCATAACCATCAAGCCACGTTTCGTGGATTCGTAATGCACTCGCATAAGGCATGCCATCCTGTAAGAGAAGCAAAGCTGAATAACTCCACCAAGACAAAGCGATAAGAACGCCACCTCATATTGAAACACACGGCGGTTGTCAAGCGATAATTCAGCTCTTCGTCTGGAATGCACCAGCAATAAAATAATGCATATGACTCAGAAAGAAGAACTTAACGTACCCGTTCGCTGCCACTTATCAAACTTGACAACCCAAGTAACGTCCCCAACCTTCGTCGCACGAATTCGATCAACCCACATACAGAAGTTCTTTCCCCTGTAAATACCGTGGAGGGGACGTAGAATCTCAACGCTTCTACGAAGATCGTCTTCTAGTCCCAGCGTTGAGTCAGGGGCCTGCCAGCCATTTCGTTGCTCAACCATCAAAAACTACTAAACACGAGGAACTTACCATTGGCCTTTTCAAGTGTTCAAACACCTCGTGGGAGCTTTCAACCTCGCCTCGTAACCATCTCACACAGTAGCACCACTCCACGTCCGATCAACCCTTCGGTGTCCCCAGCAGTGAGCTGGCTCAGTAAGTCGGCATCCCTGGGCGAAACACAAGGATCAAACTTGAACTCTCGGATAGCTTGTGAGATTCCCGAAGCGCATCTTTCAGTGCCACGAAAGATCTTGGGATTGTCTTTGGCATTATCAAGGTACCACTGCGTAAGATCTTCAAACGCATTCCCGACCTGAGATCGTCAGTGAGTGAGTGAGTGATCAATCGACTTCAAGAACTTAAGATCACTCCAGAAACGTCTTTGACGGCAAAGAGCTCAGAATCGTTGCCGGAATCACCACACACAAGAACTTTCTGAGGAGCTCTGCCTTCCCTCATGAGCTGTCCCTTGTCAGCTGCTCAAGGATTAGATCACAAAAGCTTCGAACGATCCTCTAAAAACTTGCCTCACACTCGATCAATCTCTTCAACAGCCTCCGCCTTCTTCAGCTTGAAGCTGACTTTGTGAGGTCGCTGTGCTTGCTCTCCGACCTCTTCCTGGAAGAGCAATCCAAGGCAGCCTCATACTAATGTCTCAAGGGTTATCCTCATCACAATCACCTGGCTATGGTGGTGGTGGTGGTGGCTCTGCTGCTGCTGCTGCTGCCCGATCAAATTCCCCGAGCACTGCCCTCCTGGTTGAGCACCGAGATCCACGTCCCGCTCTCCTTGGCAGTCATCTTGTCTTGCAAGCACTTGGACTGCCTCACGAGCTTCCTGATCTTCCCGATATCCGGGGACATGTGTCGGATCACCGCAGTGACAACTCCAACCTTCCACACCTTCTTGAGATCATGGGGCTTCTTATACGGCGGCGGCCCCTGCCCCTTTGGAAGCCCAAGCTCGGGCCACCACTCCTCGTCGCCGCTCGGCCACCACGGCGGCGCCACCCCTTTCTCCAGCGGGTACCTCCGCTGGGGTGGATCGCAGTGCTGCATTGCGTGGTGTCCTGGAGCTCCTGGAAAGTGTGTGGCGTCGGGGCGGCGGCGGAGAGCTGGCCAGCGCCGCCGCCGGATCTGGAGCAGATGCCCTCGTACTTGGCCATGGCGGCGGGGCCGTTCCGATCGAAGCGGACCTTCTCCTTCCATCACGCGGTTGTTGTTGCTGGCGCCGCTCACTGGCTTGCCCTTCTCGGGGATGATGCCATAGACGAATCCTTGGGCTTTGCAGACCTCCATCATCTTGAGCGTGTACTTGAGGATCCCGTCCTGGGCTCGCAACATCTTCCGCCGGGCTTGCTCCTGGAGATTGCCCAGATTCTGGTGCTGCGCTGCTGGGCCGCCGTGATGCTGCTGCTGCTGCTGCTGCCCATGGCTGTGATTCGAGTGATTCGAGGAGAATGCGTTGTTGACCCTGGCCTTTTGCTTGTCCTTGATCCGCTTGAGCCGCAGCCGATCGTTCCAAATCCTCTTCTCCAGCTCGTCCACGTCCATGTCGTCGTCGCTGAAATCCTCGTGATCCTGGACGACCGCCTCGCCCAGGCCTCATCGTTGTCTCCCACAAGATCCACGTCCAGGCCATAGCAGAGGTCCGGGTCGCCGCCGTGGAGCTCCATCTTGCGGATCGATCGGAGTGGAAATATTTCGAGCAAGCGCTTCCGAGAGGAGGGAATATTTCGGAGCGATTACCTCCAATTCGCCATGGAAAGCCGAGGATCGAATGGGAAAAGCGAGGAAGATCACGGGAAGCAGAGAGAAAGAAGGAAAAAGCTCGATTCAACGCGAGCCCCTTGTGTGATTACCTAGCTCCATCGATGCCCCGTCGACGCGCGCTCGATCGCGCCCGTGACACAGTGGCGCAGCGCCTTCAAATTCGACACATTGCCCGGGCAAGCGTCATAATCCCAATGCCGCCACCGCTGCGAGGCGCTGCCAACACGATCAACGAGAATCGATGCCCTAGCGCATCAAGATCCCCGCTTTGCTCGGCGAGAGAGAGAAGAGCAAAGGCGCAGCGCCCCTCGCCATAGCCAACTACTAGCTAATAGCTATCCATCCAAATGCCGTACAATTCCCCCAGGTCGGGTTTCTGACATGGAAGTCCACTGGCTTTTTGACACGTGGCACAGCTACATCTGGATATACAATCCAGCCACCGTGGACGCCCTTTTCAGCCCTTCGGGCTTGCTATCTGCCTCAAATTTAGCTATAACCGGTTTGTTGCCAGATTTAGCAGCTCCCCGAATTTAAGTTTGTCGGAATCCAGTTTGGGTCATAAAATGGACCACTGGGGGACGCCGGGCTCGAACCCGGACCAGCGGATGCCGCGCCGCGCCGGACTCGAGCCACGGACCGGCGGTCTCGTCGCCGGACTCGAACCTGCCACCGTACGCTCTACGCCTCCACCGCTACCATACGCCTCTCTCTAGTTTATTATACGCCTCCAATCCTTGGTAGTGCTTCCTCATGATCACCTCTATGTGACAACCAACCCCGCGTAGAGTACGCGGGGTACGACGTTTGAAACTCCATTCATTGGGCTTTGTTAAAGAGAATAAAAGAGAGAACGCCACTGTAGCAAAACCTAGAAATCAAAAACTAAGGGGATGACAATGCTAGTAGTTCTTCTTTTTTACATCGTGCCATTATTGGTTTGACTCTATAGCTTAGATGCCGGTGCCTTAACCCTAGCGAATAATAGAATATTCGCTGCCGGAGAATATTCCGGAATCGGCCCATGGTCCACCAGTGACAAGAGGTTTTGGGCCCCCCCCCTAAAATGCTTATTTTTATTGTTCGCTGGGAGTCCATGTTCCCTCTTTAGCTCCCCATGTGTGGCCTTTGTTTTTGTTGCCAGCCAAAGAAACACACAGAAAGTTTGAAGGAGAGAGAGAGCGCAAAAATCTGAGAGGAGAGAGAAATGGCACCGGCTTTGATTGACTTTGCCGCGCTCCACTTCTTTGATCCCTCCATCTCCATCTCGTCCTTTTTCTTTTTCTACTTGGACTCGGACGATTCGATCCATGTCATGTTTCGCTCGAAGTCGATGGATCACTGCCCGATCACTCCACCACTTCTTGTCGACTGGAAAAGTCTTTAAATTCCTCTCGCTGATGCGATCAGCACGGCATTAGCCTGAGATCAAGGCCGCGGATCATCCAGCAAAGTCTAAGCTTTTTGCCAAGGATGTGACAAGCTAACGTGTTGTCCAGAGCGCTTACAGGTTCCATTGTTTTTTCCATGACAATTCTTTTTCCTCCGGCGACCGGCACGAAAGTCGTCCGAAGCAACCCAAACTGGAAACAAGATACATGCCCAGTTTCTCGGACAGATTTCCTCAAGCCCGGCAGCACACGGAAGACGAAGAAATTCGTTAAAAAATCCACGAGCAAGGAGAGAGAGAGAGAGAGAGACATAAAGAACTTTGCCAAGCCCAAAGTCGTTGATGTTAAGCTAGGCCATGCTTGAAGCGCGTGATGATGATCATGAAAGTTCCTGTCGAGATGCTCGGTGGATTCTCCGTGTCTCCAGCTAGAGACTTATCGATCAATCCACAGTGTGCGGCAGCCGTCGTTTCGCTCGATCGCTCCCTCGTTTGCAAAAGCTCGGACTTGACGATCCTTCTCTTTCTGCCATGGATTCCTCCATGAAGAGACCACCGAGCCAAGTTGCGAGAGTGAGGTTAAGCTGTAGTGATCTTACGGACATCCTCTTTTTGGATTGCTTCCTTTTTTACTCCGCGTATCGTATCGACACTGTTGTAGAAGAAACAAACGAGTTTTGGAGGTAGCAACTTCCCTTCCATTTGATTGATACATGAAGAACAAGATATCGCTTGCAAGTGGAAGATCACACGGGAGATGTTTGGAGTCAAACTGGAACTTTCGTGATTGTTACGAGCACCTCCCCTGAATCCAGCACCACACTATCTATCTGGTAATGTTTCAAAACGAGTAAACTAATCAGTGTTTGTTGGGAATGAATGTTTGTGCTGCTTGGCCACTTGCACTGCGGCAGCAGAGGAGGATGTTTTGCGGCAACTATACCCGACTAAATCGAAGTACTTTAATTGCAATTTGCAAGATCACAAGTACTAGTTCTGAAGAAAAACAGCAAGATGTGCTTATAATCAAAGCATTCTTGCAATGCAAGTGGAAATTCACTATGTTTACCTAGGCTTTCCAAGGATGCTTCATCTGAATTGTATAGTGTCACCCTGCCATATGAAAAAGACAAGAGAAAAATTCTTACTCACTAGAGTTTGGCAATTTTACTTTAGCTACTACAATTTTTCCATTGTTGATACTCACTGTAGCTTCATTCAACTCCACACTTTTTTACTTGATTAGAGATGTAAAGTTTTGTCTCATGTTCTAGAATTTTGTCTATAGTTACAAAACCACAAGTTTATCCATAAATGCATTAATATTACTATAAACAATTAAAGAGAATAACTTGAAAGATGATCAATAGGGTTCAAATATAGAAGGAAAGTGCTTATGAATAAAAATATATCTTATTTTCCAAGTGCATTCATTTTTTCAATTGGTTAAAGGTCTTGGGATATTTAGGGTTAAGTGTCTCTCCGGGAATTTCAAATTTAAGAGTTTATAATTATTTCAATGCAAAGGTATAATTTCAACTTATCTCTCTTCCTTTCAGTTTATTTTCTTTGCTTTTCAATATGTAGTGAGTGAAATGCTTTCACTCGTAAGTTTTTCATAGGTGAGTGAATAAAACTTGATTAACTCTTATAACCTACTTTTCCAAAGTTACATTTAAGATGGCCAAATGAGCAGTGTGATGTGCTCTTACAACCAAGTAAATAGTTTCTTAACTTGTGCTAATCAAAGTTTGCTCACAAATATAATACAAAATAGGTGGAGATGCAATAAATTTATTCATTTCTCTCCTCGAGAAAAATCATTCTTTTACTTTTTATTAAATATATAGTTTTTACTCCCTTAGCCAAAGATGCAGTTGTTGATTTCATATTATAGGTAAAAATTTGATAATTAGAATTGTTGCAGGTTTCAATATTAATTTTGGGACCAACTTCTAAAGTTTTAGCAAGATTATTTTAAATTAATAAATTCAAAACTTTTTCTTGACAATCATGAGAAATCAACACTTCAAATTAGAAATATCACCAAGGTTAACTTTAACCATATAATATCCAATCTCATTACAACCAAAATGTGGCTTAGATTATTCAATGGCAATCCAAACACTTAACTATATTCATCGCTTGTAGATGCAATGATAATTATCAACAATTTGCTTTAGATATTGCTTTCCAAGGAATTGTTCTCCTAAAAAATAATGGCTTACTACTTTTATTCACAATCTTGAAAATTGTGGCTCTTATAGGAAACAATGTAAATACAACATACATGATACTTGGAAACTACAAATATGAAAGATAAATTTTTTCTCAAAACTCTTTAGATATTATTTATGGTTTTTTTGGAGAAATGTTATACAAGTATGTATCACCTTTGCAAAACATGCAAATCTACAATAATAACATCCTCTATTTATAATATTTATTTCGAGAATGTAGTTTCAACTCATCTCCAACATTTCATATGCAACCACTTATTCTATTATTCTTGTGATCACTACTTTTTGTTGATATCTTGGCTTTCAAGGACAACTTATGAATCTCAAGTGTTATTTGGTTTAGATATTCTAGTTAGTCCAAAGGTGCTATTCTCACTCTTATTACTTTTGGACCATAAAATCCAAGTATTCCATCTCTTGCTTTTTTTTCTTTGGAATACAAATATTGAATCTAAAATTAAGTGGTCATTTGGTAAATACTTAGTACCACAAGGCATCCATAAATGTTTCCATGTTAGATATGAAAATGAAATACAATCCATTGTTGATATTTAAGGAGAAGGTATCAATTTTACACAAGGTTACTAACAACTTTGGTGATATAGTAAACAACCTCTTACGAGTGAGATTTGGAGAGT
>NW_003314405.1:13194-16120 GCF_000143415.4 Selaginella moellendorffii | reverse complement strand
ATTCTTACTCACTAGAGTTTGGCAATTTTACTTTAGCTACTACAATTTTTCCATTGTTGATACTCACTGTAGCTTCATTCAACTCCACACTTTTTTACTTGATTAGAGATGTAAAGTTTTGTCTCATGTTCTAGAATTTTGTCTATAGTTACAAAACCACAAGTTTATCCATAAATGCATTAATATTACTATAAACAATTAAAGAGAATAACTTGAAAGATGATCAATAGGGTTCAAATATAGAAGGAAAGTGCTTATGAATAAAAATATATCTTATTTTCCAAGTGCATTCATTTTTTCAATTGGTTAAAGGTCTTGGGATATTTAGGGTTAAGTGTCTCTCCGGGAATTTCAAATTTAAGAGTTTATAATTATTTCAATGCAAAGGTATAATTTCAACTTATCTCTCTTCCTTTCAGTTTATTTTCTTTGCTTTTCAATATGTAGTGAGTGAAATGCTTTCACTCGTAAGTTTTTCATAGGTGAGTGAATAAAACTTGATTAACTCTTATAACCTACTTTTCCAAAGTTACATTTAAGATGGCCAAATGAGCAGTGTGATGTGCTCTTACAACCAAGTAAATAGTTTCTTAACTTGTGCTAATCAAAGTTTGCTCACAAATATAATACAAAATAGGTGGAGATGCAATAAATTTATTCATTTCTCTCCTCGAGAAAAATCATTCTTTTACTTTTTATTAAATATATAGTTTTTACTCCCTTAGCCAAAGATGCAGTTGTTGATTTCATATTATAGGTAAAAATTTGATAATTAGAATTGTTGCAGGTTTCAATATTAATTTTGGGACCAACTTCTAAAGTTTTAGCAAGATTATTTTAAATTAATAAATTCAAAACTTTTTCTTGACAATCATGAGAAATCAACACTTCAAATTAGAAATATCACCAAGGTTAACTTTAACCATATAATATCCAATCTCATTACAACCAAAATGTGGCTTAGATTATTCAATGGCAATCCAAACACTTAACTATATTCATCGCTTGTAGATGCAATGATAATTATCAACAATTTGCTTTAGATATTGCTTTCCAAGGAATTGTTCTCCTAAAAAATAATGGCTTACTACTTTTATTCACAATCTTGAAAATTGTGGCTCTTATAGGAAACAATGTAAATACAACATACATGATACTTGGAAACTACAAATATGAAAGATAAATTTTTTCTCAAAACTCTTTAGATATTATTTATGGTTTTTTTGGAGAAATGTTATACAAGTATGTATCACCTTTGCAAAACATGCAAATCTACAATAATAACATCCTCTATTTATAATATTTATTTCGAGAATGTAGTCTCAACTCATCTCCAACATTTCATATGCAACCACTTATTCTATTATTCTTGTGATCACTACTTTTTGTTGATATCTTGGCTTTCAAGGACAACTTATGAATCTCAAGTGTTATTTGGTTTAGATATTCTAGTTAGTCCAAAGGTGCTATTCTCACTCTTATTACTTTTGGACCATAAAATCCAAGTATTCCATCTCTTGCTTTTTTTTCTTTGTAATACAAATATTGAATCTAAAATTAAGTGGTCATTTGGTAAATACTTAGTACCACAAAGCATCCATAAATGTTTCCATGTTAGATATGAAAATGAAATACAATCCATTGTTGATATTTAAGGAGAAGGTATCAATTTTACACAAGGTTACTAACAACTTTGGTGATATAGTAAACAACCTCTTACGAGTGAGATTTGTCGAGTGTAAGTTTTGTAAATGATGCACAGCTGAAAATAATTATAAGAAAAGCTACAATTTTTTGATACCCCTAGTAGCGGTCAGGTGGATTCTTGTAGCGCACCTTATCTCTCTCCCCTTAAGCCACGGTGACAGTATATCCAAATCTCATCCCATGATCACATACGCTACACTCACCCCCCCCCCCCCCCCCTGAGGTCCAAGGATCCACGGTGACAGTATATCCAAATGTCATCCTATGATCACATGCACTACAATTCCTTTCGTGTTTGGATTATCTTACTCAACTTACTTGTACAAGCATAAATAAAGTTCTCTTTCAAAAGCAAAAGAGGAAACTCTTGAGATTGTCCAGCTGTAAAGAGCAACAAAGACTAATCCAATCACTTACAAAATGAATTATAAATTTATAATAACATTTTGCCCAATCTTGACAAAACCATTAATAAATCAAAGCTTTAGCCAAATGTTCATCTTTGCTTGATAATCTAGCTCCACTGAACCAAAACATAAAGCCCTAAATTGGACAATATATTTTTTATCAATCTGGTCCTCTTTAACAAGTTCCATATATAAATAATATAGTGACTTACCCTTGCTTCTTTTATAAGTTATTGTCTATAAAAAGTTTATTTCAAATTCACTTAAATCTTTCTCTTGAGAGATTACTTAGCTTGGCGTAAAATCTTAGCAACCCAATACTAAATACTAGCCCAAAAATTTGAGAAAAACATATAAACTAGTATATTAGTGATAATTTGAAGCTTTTTCTTACCAATTTATAAGGTATAATAAATGATTGATATGTTGGTTCTTTATACAAGGATGAGATAAAGATTGGGAGTGAGCTTATGCAAACATCTCTAAGCCAAACTTCTTCATTTGGCTCATAAACTTGGTTGAGTTTGCAAAGGTTTCGATAAAGTTTATTTTTAAATTTTTGCATGTCATAAATGCTTAGATCAAGGCAATGTAAATAGCAGTATACTATAATTATGGCTTGTCATTTTTGTTATGGTGGTGGTGATCGCAACCATCACCATGCTTTCGGCATCTTTATAAATGATTAATTTTTTTTTTACTTTAGGATCATCTAAAAAAGTCTCACTCATAATCTCTATAGGCCCTGATATTAATTTGGGTGTTTCCTAACTTTAAGATGTGTTTTTGTAACCACATCAACTTTGTACTTG
>NW_003314405.1:7103-11504 GCF_000143415.4 Selaginella moellendorffii | reverse complement strand
AGAAATGTAGCATAATCATAGTAAAACTAACATTCTGCCATAGCTATAACAATATAGAGGACATATGATTTATCATTGCCTTGCCAAATAGTCTCAAAAATCAATATAATCAATAATTTATTTTAAATGCCCTACATAGTTATTGTTAAATAAAACTAAAATCTTAGATATATTTCAATATAAAATACCTTTGAAAATCCATACTATTTTATAATCCAAAGTTATAGGATGGATATTAAAATATTTGGCCATAATTGTCTTTTGGTAAATTTCTTTCACAATTTTAGTTTTCATATTGAAATATCATTAATATGAAATCATTTGATTAGTTTTTCCTTCACTTGGATTATTAAAAATTCAACGCTGAAATAAATTTGAAACATTAGAATAAATATGAAAGAGTATTTTAGAGCAATAATGCAAACTTACTTCATCAACTTTTCTTAAAAAAAAATACCCCAATCATTCCAAAGACATATAGTAATAATTATATAAAGTATGTTCATCTATCTTCATATTTCCAAACTACCTCGTAAAAATATATATTGATGATCTACTTTAAAATGGTGTTTGTTAAATAAAACTAAAAACATAAATGTTAAATACCTTTGCAGATCCATATTTTTCTTTCATCCAGGATTATGGGATGAAGAGTAAAATATATAATTAATGATTTACTTTAAATGCCCTACATAGCCTCTGTTAGATAAAACTAAAATCATGGATATATTTCAATATAAAATACCTTTGTAAATATATATTAATTTATCATCCAAATTATGGGATAAAAAATAAAATATTTGGTAGCTTTTCCTTCACTTAAAATATTAAATATTCAACACTGAAATGAACCTGAAACATTAAAATAAATAGGAAAGAATAATTTTATAATACAAACTTACCTCATTAACTTCAGCTACAAAATATACTTGAATCATACCAAAGATATATAGTAATAACTATATAAAGCATATTTATTTACCTTCTTTTTGCTAGAGCACCTCATAAAAATATAGATTAATGATCTGCTTTAGAATGGTGTTTGTTAGATAAAACAAAAAACTTAAATACTAAATACCTTTGCAAACCCATATTTGTTTTCCCTCCAAGATTATGGGATGAAGAGCAAAATATTTTTCCATGATTATCTCATATTTTTCTTCTTTCCCAAATTTAGTTGTCACTAGCTTAAATATTTCTTGCACATCTTCTGCTTTGGGATAGTTAGTTAGCTTGCTTTTGAGAAGACATGAATCCAAAAAGTTTATGAGGCTTCCCTTGATTTCGTCTACTATTGCATTCACTATCTCTCCAACACCAGCAAAATGTCCTCCAAATTTAGCCCCAATAAATAATAGAATCAATGTATATTTAAGTACTGGAGCAAATTTCTTGAGCCAATTTGGTGGGATATTTAATTCAACACCTATAGAACTCTTCACTTGATGACCTTTAGAAATTCCTTCAGGCCATTCACACAAGTAGTGAAGTTTACCATGTGTTCCCACTATTTTGTTGTAATTTTTCCACATATTATTCTCATCAAGAATATATGGATATTTTGGGCAATCTGTCTCCAATTTCAATAATACTCGAAAACACGTTGTATGGATTGCATTCACTTTATCCATGATAGACTTGAGTCCATTCTTGAGCTCGTTAACACTTACTTCAATGTCATTAAGTTTTATATCCAACTTGTCAAAACGGTTCTCCATTTTATCAAACATCTTCTTAATATATTTGAGGATTGCATCAAGTTTTGGGTCTTCAACATTCGGAAACTCAATAACATCTAGTGATGCTTTGGGGATTGTGACTTCTCCAACCTCCTCATAATCCTTCAAGAGTTCATAAAGTTCAACAAACTTCTTCACTATTTCATGTTTTTGCTCCTTAGGCATTAATAGCTTAGCCAAGGCATTCTCATCTGAGACCTTCAAATCATTATTCACATCCCAGCTCTCTACTTCATGTGAATAATTCTAAGTGTGGGAGTATTCTAGACCTCTTTCTTTTGCTTCACATTTAACTTCCTTTAGTGGACAAATAACTGAAGCCCATAATTCTAGTTTGTCCACTTTATTTAGTATCCTTCTCCATACATAACCACGTCTCATCACATTTTCTTTAATTTCCAAAAATGGGCAATCCTCCATACATACCCCAATAATGCAATTTCTAATTTTTTCCATCCATCCTTCACCTTCCTTTTCTAAATCCAACTTTGGTGTATTCTCTACCTCTTTTGGGTAGTAAATGATGACATCAACCCATTGCCTATCTTTCCAATTGTCTGTGTCTCCCCCAACTCTCACAATTGTCTCGATAAGGTTTTCTTTCAAAGCCACCCATCCATTCCCAAGCCTGAAACCTTTCTTGCTTAATTTGTGAAGTTTAACTTGGATCTTTGTGAAAATACTTGCAGGAAACAATTTCAAGTCCTTGTCTTTGCATTCAAACCTCCTGCCCCAGTAGTTGTGGTTTTTTTGAGTGTTAATTGACAATAAATATCCTGGAGGTGAATAGTCTTCTTGCAATAGTGTTGGCATTATCAACTCTTTGGGCAAGTTATGCCAATTCCCATCCCATGTATCATCCCAAGGCAATATCACTCCCATCTCATGGAGCACTCCAAGAATGTACTCCACTATTTTGTCTTGGTTCCCACATTGTTGCTTCAACTGATGTTTAACTCTGTGTGTTTCCATTTGACTTTTGAGTTTGCTTGTCTCAGTATGTATGAAGAGTTGCACCACATCCTTGATAAACCATTGGACATCTAAGATGACAAATTGAGACACAATGTCGTCCTCTTCATGTCCCAAGCCAAAGTAAATTGCATCACCAGAATCATGTAGAAATTGCAAGACGAATTTGAGAACATCCTTGGAACTCCTGTGAGGCAAAAGGATTTTGCCAACTTTATCTAGGGGTATGACCTTCTTGTGAGTTGGATCTTGTACCAATTTCCTCTTTGCTTTGAGACATTCCCGTGGTATTTTTTGCTGGGCTGACAGCAGTTCTTCCAAGCAACTCCGCAACATGGTTTTTATCCCCCTTAAATCTTTCACTCGAGTGGCCACCACCTCAAAACAAAGATCTGTCCCAAACTCAAGTACTTGCCCATAGCCTTTGTCAGAGATTATTGCAGAAACCACGTCCTTTGGGTCATAGTTGCATTTTGGAGTGAAAAAATTCAAGGCAATCAAGACCCTGGGCTTCCTTTTGGGTGAGGCTGATTGATGTGAAGCGATGAACCTCAGCCAGTAAACCAAATTCTGCTTGAAAACCTCACAATTGTCATCCTCCACCTTGCATACGATCAAGAAGAGATCCTTCTCACTTCCTCTGAGAAAGTACTGGTGGACAGCATGGAACTCTTCCTGTCCAGCCAGGTCGCAAATGAGCAGCTTTTGTTTGGTGGTCGCATAGACAAGTGGTTGCAGCTCAATGCCTGCTGTTGAAGCACTCTGCGGCAGAGGTTTTTTTTTATTGTGGTCTTTCCAACCCTGCTAGCACCACACAAGAAGAGCTTTGCTGTTGACGGGTTGTCAAAGTCTTTGAATGCACTCTGCTGGAAGATTGCATTCCGCTCTAAAAGACCAGAACACCTCTGCTTGAAAGCTTCAGAAGCTTCGGAATCATTGCCTAGATCAAGCTCTTCCACGAGGCTTTGGTAGTTTTCCTCCAGGGCAGCCAGAATTTGTCTCTTCTGTGCATCACTTGTAAGAGAAGGAGCCCTGAATCTGCGCACCTTGCATTTTGGATCCCCCAGCAAGTGGCAAAGATCTTCCAGCTTTTCAAATTCTGACTTAAATCGAATATGTAAGTCTTCAATGCTGCTTCCCAAAAGGCACCTCCATAGCAGTTCCCAGTGACATGACAAAGTCAAAGCTTTCAGAGACTTGCAGCTGGTGATAGCTTTCCAAAAGAGCTCCTCATTCGTGATTTTGCAGTTCCTTATACTCAAATGCTCCAGTTGGCTCTTCTCTATGCCCTCGGCAAACTCCAACGTTAACTCAACTGCTCCCCTGCTACCCCATATTTCCAAATGGCGCAGCTTACAATGTGGACTTGAGAGAGCTGACCACAGACTGCTGTCCCAGACCATTCCTCCTCCCTCGTCAAGTTCAAGCTTGAGCTTGATCAGCTTGCAATTGGGATTTTGTAGCGCTTTGCCCAACAATCCACCACCATCACCTGGATAAAGTGTAACGCTGAGTTCCTCCAAGCCACACTTAGCGCTGCTCAGGGCCTCACCCAGGCCCGTTGCATTGCTCAGGTCCTCACTCTGTCTCATTCTTCGGCAATCTAAAACTGACAGGCTGGTGCCCTCCTGAAGAGCCTTGCATACCCATGGCAACAACTCCAGGATCACTATTCGAATATAGGTATAGT
>NW_003314405.1:1828-7003 GCF_000143415.4 Selaginella moellendorffii | reverse complement strand
TATGAGTTGAGCTCAATTCAACACAAGTCAACTCAAGTCAACATAGTCAATAAGAAATATTACAAAGGAGATCTAAATTGAACAAATGAAGGTTCTAGCAAACTTTAAAATATTAAAATACGTAAATATCTAAGTTAAAAGTTTCTATAAGATTGAATTGTTTAAAAAAGACAAAGTTCATGAGAACCTATCTTTTATAAAATATATTATTTTATTATGACAACTGTTACAGCTGTCATATTTGATTTGACTACTTAATATTTTGAATACTTTTACAGCTGTAGATACTATTCCTTCATTCAAAAGAGTTTTTAGGGTTCTTGAGAAGATGGGAAGCAAGGAAAATACAAGATCTGTGAGTAAGAGTTGTAGTGCAAAGGAATGTGAGAATGTTAATTTTGTTTCACTACCACAATCTCCATATTACACTCCTGGTCCTTATTACCCATCTGGGAATGTGGAGACCACTATCACGTTTGATAAAAATGCTCCTGTTACTTCTGAAACAACAGTCCAGAGCAAGAGAAATGAAGAAATGAACAGCACAGCGGAAAGCACCAAGAAATCTACTCCATAAAACTTTCCATGACATTTGTAATTTACATATTAATTCATATTAAAAACTCTATTACTTGCCTATATCGCAATCCTCTCATATGATAAGACCAAGGTATATTTTGCAGTGAATCCTCATTAAAAGTTTTTGGGAATTGTTTGTAAATAATGATAAAAGAAATCAAAATCTTTCGAAAGACTCAAAAGTAATATCACATCAAAGAATCAACTTTATCTACATTTCCAAGACTAAAAGGCAATCTCACATGAGAGAATGGTAGCGTGCCAACGTGCTCTACCACTATAATGTAGTCTATATTTCCTTGCAATTTATTTCCGTAGACATTTGGCATGTGTAGAAAAGAATATATATGCAACAAAGTAGGATTCATCATAATGATAGAGCATGTGTATACACGATAATCTAAAATTCTAGAAGCTCTTATGTTTACAAGAAAGCTATGATTATGAAGCCCCATTTCCAAGACTGACATTTAAAGAATCTGAGTATTGTCAGTGTCATAATAAATAAACATCATTCCCAAGAATCTGAGTATTGTCAGTGTCATAATAAATAAACCTCGTTCCCAAGAATCTGAGTATTGTCAGTGTCATAATAAATAAACCGCATTCCCAAGACTAAAACTTAGTATATAAACTATCTAGAAAAGTTATAGTCATTGTAGGTTTTTTGTTCTCCTTGAGCTCCTTAGAAGTTTATATTGAAATGGCTCAAAGGAGACCCATTGCTAATCGTACTTGGCCCCCCAGCATTTCATATCAATCTCCACCTCCATCCCCAAGTTCTACCAACATTCCACCTTCACCTCTACATAACAATCCTTTTTCTGCTGAGGGCTCTAGTGAAGCTGAATTAGAGCTCCCTATATGTGAAATTCCAGATCTTGCTACTAGAGAGGGATTGCCTTTAGCGCTTCAAGAGCAATGCCACATGTTTTTGCAAGATCTTGCTCCTGACATGGCAGGACTACTTGAAAGCACAGAACGCTATTACATTCGGTGTCCAATATGCTACTTTTTCTTGGACAAGACAAATGGCTCTATGGGTTTACAAACTTTTCTTGAGCACTGTAAGAATTGCCCAACGACAGGTCTGGAAAATGTGCACATGTGGATGTACAATAGATTCAAGAATGAGTTACAGACACATACCCACTATCGCTTCATGGTGAGGAACAACATCCCCTTGGGAAACACTACATTGGCTAGTGCAAAATATGGGGTTTTTAGGCCACCCTATAGTGGAATGTAAGATCTAGAATTACTTTACTATACTATAGTATTGTCACTATTAAAAGAAAAAATATAATAAAATGATATTAGTTGTAGGTAACATACCTTGTTCTAGAAGGTGCTATCATATCACATACAATTGTTTACAAAATGTTGAAGGAGGAGATGGCAACACACAAACGCTACAAAGTGATGGTGACAGGTGAGAATGATAATCTATAATTATGGTATCTGACACTGACACTGACATCTGACAATTTTACTGACATCTGACACTTTCACTGACATCTAACATATAACAAGCTTTCCATTTTATGTAAGGATGCAATTAACTTTCTTCTGCCTCATCATCAACATAATGATTTCTTTTATACTTCCTCCTATAGTGGTATTGTGGGGAAGATTCACCTTGCATATGTTGACCCATGGCTTCTACATAGTCAGGGAGACTTCCAAAGCCTCCAATTCTAGAAACTCCAGGTGACTGTGATCTATAAAATAGAATGAAATATATATTGAAATTTTAATAAACATAATTTACCTCCTTGAGGTTGAAGGCAACTCACGAAATCCTCTGAGCCGGCATTTGAAGAAATGAAGTTCTTCAATAGCAAACACCGACCTACCAGAGTCACGTGCTGCCTCCACCATAGAACCACTACCTGCTGTGCAATCAATCACAATACCATCTGGTGGGCAATAGAGCTCAAGCAAGACTTGCATTGCTGATGGAGTTTGGAATCGGTACCCTGGAAACGTGTTGCGGATCTGCTCATCCACAAGGTTGGGTATGATGTTAGTGGAACTGTCGTACCTAGGCAAAACACGTGCTGCACGTTCGCTATCACGAAACCCATCATGTGTGTTTCTGCAGAAGGCATGATAGGTCCACATCATAACCTGGAAAATAAAAATGTTTAGAAATTAGATAAAAATATAAAATACATACTCACCTTTTCAGGCTTCCCTTGGACGCCCCTCGTATCAACGCCAATAGGATCCATAATGCACCCGGAAGAGAATGACTTGAAATGAACTTCTGCTGCGCACGTCATAAGCTCATACATCCAGTTGGGGTCGTTCGGTAGGATGAAGACGACATGGCCAGCTTCGAGCATAAGTACTTCGGACAATAGGAATGCATTGCGCAAGTGGTCAGG
Organism: Selaginella moellendorffii; assembly: GCF_000143415.4. Taxonomy (NCBI): domain Eukaryota; kingdom Viridiplantae; phylum Streptophyta; class Lycopodiopsida; order Selaginellales; family Selaginellaceae; genus Selaginella; species Selaginella moellendorffii. Next base: position 4,034 of record NW_003314405.1, on the reverse strand, counting down.
TGTGAGAAAGTTCCAATCCTCAACTTTCCCATCGATATCTGAAAGACCATCTGGAAAGTCGAAGAGAATGAAGTCCGCAACTGGGAGCACGGGCCTTTGTATCTTTCGGCACCAACGGTTGAACTGGCGGCGTATATCCATGTTGATGTCGTCTTCCGTGAAAGATGTCAATAATCTACTATAAGAGCCAATGAAGATACCCACAATGCCTCGTTGTGTTATTGGGGACACAAGACGGACCTATAAAAGAGCTAAGTGAATGAAAAAAGTAATAAATAGTATGATACCGTCATATGGCGTGTTGTCGATGAGAGTTCCTCCAACTCCTCTTCACGAGCATCTCGTCGAGCTGGAATGAAATTACTACCAACAGTCATTGCTGCAAAAAACATGTATTACCACCTTTAGTTTGTAAAATTCACTTTTGCTTACCTCGAGGTCGACGTGATATTCTGTGAACCACTTGATCATCGTTATTTACTGGTAAAACCTGATCCGGATCTTGGTTGTTTGATGGTTAAATTGGAGCCTGTTCCTGACTGTCTGGTGGTGGAACATGAACTTGATCTGGAGCTTCCTCATCCTCGTCTCCATCGTCACTTGCATTGCCATCGTTGCTAGCATTGATAATTTCCTCGCGATCTAGTGTAGAGGTCTCCTTCCCTAGGAGCTCCAACTCCCAAGGGCATTCTATCTTCCGTGCCTTTGGAACTCTCGCAAACATTGTTGGATACATTCCTCCATCTCTTACACCCTTTGCAACAAGTCGAGTGCAAACTGGTGCCTCAAATGGCATGCCTCTATATCGAAGATACCTGTAAACAATATATATTAAAAAACAGTCTTAGAAATCATATTATACCTATAAGCTGCACGTCGCATGAAATAAGGTTGACCATGTTGGCAATCATAAGTTGTTGTGCTTGTAGACTTCTCTGGCAGCCACCCCTCTTCGATCCCTTCCAATGACGTGTTGATGTAGGTGTCGAAAGACATGAATGTGCCATCTGGATCGTCACCAATGTGTGGTGCCAAGAACTTCTCACCTTCACTTATAGTTTGCGTGATGTAGACAGCCCTTCTTATCATGTTCTCAAATAGTTCTGGCAGTCCTTTCTCTCTGTTCATCAAGCAGACATTGAGGAACTCCAGAGTCTCTATCTGTTGCTTATATGGAAGCTTCGATTTTGCGATATTATAAATCATATCATCTGGAGTTTTGTTCACTGCAAAAGTAACATATGCATAATTAAGAAAAATGAAGTGTGATAAAAAACTTACATTCATGAGAAGAAATTTCGGCTATAGTCTCTAGCCACTCCTTCGGCCTGCGATTGTCTGCAATGCATACTAGTTTCTTCAACTTTGAGGACTTTGCATGCTGAATTTTGTGCTCAATTTGTACAAACTCAGCTGAGAGCTCTTCCCAACTCTTCTCCGGATATGCAAGTTCGTAAGCATCCTGCTTGACCTTCACCAAAGGCTAAAAACCAAAACAATTAAAAGAGGCTTTTATAAAATAAAAGGGAAAGACATACCTTACACCACACAGCGAGCATAAAACTGATTGGGTTGTTGAACCAAGTTGTACCGTCATTTCGAGTGCGTGAGTGCCGAACAAGTGTTGCGAGATCATCACCATAATGTTGGCGGATGTCATCCTCACTCAAGTCTGCCAAAAATCGAAGTTGCTCGATGTCATGGACAAGATTTTGTTTTTGAACAGCGAATTGCCCAAGCCTACATTTAAACACAACAAAACAAGTTAAAGTGGGGTTAGAGGTAAAATTATAAAACTTACGCATTGATCTTTTGGCAGGCCAAGATAAGTCTGTTGACATCCAAAGGTCCCCTCGCGTAGACATGGCCGACTGGAACGTTGATATGGTAGACAGGATCATCGCGAAAATGATCGTTGATACACTTCATCCAAGCTCCATATCGGTGGTTACCATCAATAATTTGGAACATTGTCCCCGCAAGCTGTCGAGTCTCAGGATGTCTGATAAGCATGTCATACAATTCTAGGGACTTCCTCCTCCAAATAGGATCCCAGCTATTCACAATCTCAGGTGTGACAGTAATGATCTCCGTTGTTCCTGGCTTGCAAAAAGAGACTAGAAACATACCGATATTTGTTGCAAGGCCATTCTATTTGAACAAGCTGTATATATCCGGGTTGACATACTTGAAGCTCTATTTCGTT
>NW_003314405.1:0-1524 GCF_000143415.4 Selaginella moellendorffii | reverse complement strand
AACACTTCTAGTATAATGCAAATCCTCTCAAAGAATTGTCTTTTAATATTAATACAATGGCATGGAACCACATGCCATAATAAGTTACATTTTTAAATAAATACATGCCATCTCAGACTGTTATTTTTTGCCTCCAACGCCTATACAATAATCTTGGAATTTCATCACTCTCCACACTATCAGGATTTAAACCCAATAGTAATGCCATCTCTTCTCTAATACGTCCACGCTCATGTTCAGTGGTCGAAGAACCCATCCGGTTGAGCAGATTATGGAGATGCGGATAGTGCTTGGCTAGACAATATACATGCCATAAATGATGACTGGTGTCTGTCCGATCAAATGGCTTCTGATATACCGTTCCATCTGCCATTTGGTTGATTTTTGCAGCCACCTCCTGGACTGGCCGGTTCTCTATCACCATCGCTTCAAGCCGTTTTGCAAGGTCCCCCAGAACATACGGTTTCTTCTCCCTAGTTTCCATACTGCAAGAGATGGGGTGCACTGCATATGTGTGCGTGTTCGCTGCAGTTTTAATCGGCGAGTCATCGATGATGAGGATTTCACTTGACCTAGCAGTCCGGTTCATCACTACAGCCTCTGCCTTGACGAAGATGGGCTTGCTACCCCTCACATGGACCATAGTCAAGCAATCCTCCTGCGTTAGGAGAAAGTCAAATGGTAATATTACTCGCGTCTGATCGTGCATCATCTGTAGCAACGTTAATGCATTGTGGCGCATCATGGATGTCCAAACTCCCAATTGCAAATTGAACCCGGCCCTCTGTTTTAAGTGTCGCATGGTCATTATTAGATCCCGCAGTTTCTCCCGTGTGATTAATGTGAATCTGTCTCTTTTGACCAACTTGCGACCGCAGGCTTTGGAGGGTGCAGTGACATTCGAGGACGAGCCACGCTCATGGGAGAAAAGGACACCGTTCAGATCAAAAACGATACAGTACTTTCGCCGTGACTCTGAAATGAAATGCGTCAGCATAAAAAATGGTACAAGTCAATTTTACCATCTACAATATTAGCGAATGGTGCTCCCGATGGTCGTTCAGAGGGTTTTGGTCGAGGAAACGTGAAGGGCGGAAATACTCTCCTCTGCAATGTGGGGTCAATCGCATCCGATGGCGTGTGGGCACATGCCATTTCAGCTGTAGACTCTGGTACAACTGGCTCAACAGTGGCATGGGGTGGTTCCGATGGCGTGTGATCACACGCCATTTCAGCTGGTGCCTCCGTTGGCAAAGTGGACATGACCGAACAGGCAGCAGGGGCGGTGTAGGGAGGTTCCAACGGCGCGTAGTCAGACGATTGGGCACACGTTGGAAATGAGGATACGACCGGCTCGGCGGCTGGGGCGGCACTCATGCGGGTCCAATGGCGCCTGGTCACCGTCACCTCTCGCTACGTGGACAAGATTGACTCAGTGGTATGGGCAGCATCAAGTGGAGCGTGGTCAGCTTGCTTGGCGTTGATATCGATAGTAGCATCCACCAGCTCTGATGACTCTTGCAG
>NW_003314404.1:308430-312035 GCF_000143415.4 Selaginella moellendorffii | reverse complement strand
CTTTGGGGCCTAGGGATTTTGTGTCTCACAAGTATCACAATGAATCCTACCAAAGTCAAGACTATTCTCGAATGGGAGCCTCCACAATCAATGTCGGACATTCAGGTTTTCCTTGGCTTCACCAACTTCTACCGCAAATTCATTGATCACCACTTTGACATTGTCCTTCCTCTCACGCATCTCACTAGCAAGGATGTTCCCTTCTTTTGGTCTACTACTACCCAGCAAGCCTTCGACACACTTAAAGCGGCCTTCAATTCTGCTCCCTTCTTGATCCACGCTAATCCCTCACAACCTTTCTTCATCGAGGCAAACACCTCCAACTTTGCTATCGGTGTTGTGCTGTCTCAACTTGGAGCAGATCAGGAATTTCATCCGGTCGCTTTCCATTTTCGGAAATTCCAACATGTGGAGATCAATTACAAAATCCACGACAAGGAGCTCCTTGCCATCATGGACTCCTTTGGAGAGTGGCGTCGTTTCTTGGAGGGGGTGAGCTATCAAACAACGGTCTGGACGAATCACAAAAATCTCGAGTACTTTGCCACTTCCCGAGTTTTGAGCTGTCGTCAGGCAAGGTGGGCACAATTCTTGAGTCGGTTTGACTTTGTTAACAAGTACAGACCTGGAAAGCTTCAAGGCCTTCCTAATGCTCTTTCAAGGTGCTCCTATCTCAATCTTAGGCTTGGTAATCCTGCCTTCAATCAACAGGATCAGGTTATCCTTGGTCCTGATCGGCTTCAAGTTATGGCAATTTCCCTGGCCCCTCAGGACTCCTCCTTGATGGATGCGATTAGAAACAATCTTCAATCCAACGACCTCGCCAGCGACATTTTCCCCCATCTTCAGGCTGGACACGCAGTGACTCCTGACTGCTAGCGATTTGACGAGTTTGAGTTCTTAGATGGCTTGTTGTATAGTGGGGAGTAGCTTTACGTTCCCGAAGGTGATGCTTGAAGGTTGGTCCTGATAGCGTGCCACGATTGCCAGACTGCTGGTCACTTCGGCATTGCGAAAACCTCACATGAACGACTACATCAAAGCTTTTGTTACCTCTTGTGACACTTGCGCCCGGAATAAGGTACCTTCGTTCCGGTTTACTTCGTTCCCTCCTAGTCCCTTCAAGTCCTTAGGAATCCATCTCCATGGATTTCTTGAGTGATCTTCTGAGTTCTAGAGGCTTCAACAGCATTTTAGTCGTGATGGATTGCTTCACAAAGATGATGCACTTCCTGCCATGTACCAAGGAGTTTTCGGGTGAGGACATGGCAAAACTGGTATTCAGGGAAATTTTCCAACTTCATGGGATTCCTGCAGATGTGGTTTCGGATCGGGGACCTCAGTTCATCTCTCATTTCTGGCAACGGTTCTTGCAGCTGCTTGGAGTGAAGGCCAACCTTTCTTCGGCGTATCATCCTCAAACTGATGGACAGTCCGAGCATACGATTCACACATTGGAACAATTCCTGAGGTGTTTCATCAACTATCATTATGATGATTGGTTCAATATCCTTCCCCTTGCTGAGTTCTCCTATAACAACTCTGTTCACTCCTCCCTTCAAGTTTTCCCCTTCTTTGCAAACTCTGGCTGAAATCCCCGATTCAATCTCTCACTTCCTTCTCCATCCAAATCCTCTCGTTCAAATCCCCACTTTGAGGCATTTGTCTCCAACCTCCAGGAAATCCATAACTCCATTTCCTTCCACCTCCATTGTGCTCAGGAATCTCACAAAACATTTGCCAATGTCCATCATCAGGATTGTCCCCCTTACAATATCGAGGATAAAGTTTAGCTCCTCAGGCGAAATATCTCCACCACCAGGCCATGTCTCAAACTCGATTTCAAATGCCTTAGTCCTTTCCCTATCACTGCCATCCAGGACAATGAATTAGATTGTCCGCAGGTTCCCAAGTGCATTCCTCAGGTCCATAACCCTTCCAGTTTACCAGATAGTAGAGTTTAGACTGTGAGATCTTGGAATCAAAGATGTCCCGAACCTCGTACTCAGACCCATCCTCGAGCTGCACTGGTGGAGGTAGAAGAATGACCCAATTTGGAATAGGATTGGGAATATAAGGCTCAAGGAGAGAGGAGTGAAAAACAAGGTGAATTTAATATGAGAAAGGAAGTGCAAAGCGATAAGTGACAGGATTATTGCCGCCCATCTCATCCTCCTCTTCGTTCTCATTCACATCCTCATTCCACTCGTTCTTGAGGAGGGGGTGCTATTAGAAATCCCCAATTCTTGCCACATTCCTGAGTTTTGCCAGATTCTTGACCCGTAGATCATATTCTTGATTCTCGAGACACTTCCCTATTCTTGACTCTCAAGACACTTCCCTATTCTTGACTCTTTAATTTCCCATACAATTCTTAAATCTCAAACCACATTCTTGATGATGACGTGGTGCCTCCTTGACCTTAGTTATATTTAGGCCATCTTCGATCCAAGAGTGGTGGAGTTTCATCAACCTATAGTATATATAGGTTAGCCTTGTTTCATTTTTCCACAATCTGAATCAATGCCAGTCTAAGGCCTCTTCCTTGTTTTCACTAGCTTTTCTCTTTGTCTTCTACATTTTCCAATCTTGATCTTGTTAGGCGTCTTGACAATGCATTCCCTAGAAGAATAGACTCGTTAATAAAAACCACGGTATGTTTGGATAACTTACCCCTATTGTCTTGTTGGGATCATCGATGGCTTTCCTTGGGGCCTCAACACTTTTGTACGTGATGAAAGCAAATCCCCTGCTTGATCAAAAATAGGAAACATCCATCAAACAACAAAGGAGATTTGAGCCGGGTCCATGCTGCACTTGGCAAACAGCTCCCCATGCCTCACCTCCACACCTCCAGGCTCTGCCACACCCTTGCTTGCCATCCATTCCAGCAAATCCCTGGCCGCTGCTTCCCTGTCGATGCCTCTGGCCACACCATTGCAGCTGCTCGTTGCCAAAATCCTGCTCAGACGATTTGTGCTCCTTTCGCTGGAAAAGGGAATGCAGCCGCTCAGCATGGTGGAATTCCAGTAAGAACACACACATTCCTTGCTGTGTCGAGGCAGAAAGAAGAGCACAGAGATGTACAGCTTGCATTGTCTGCTGAGCCTGTCCCGCCTGGGCTGCCAACAGATGCTAAATTACATAACAGTTATGCGGCCCTGCAAAAGAAAAACACATGAGCGATCCACTGTCCTTGTCACTGCTGGGCAGCAGTGCCCCCTCTCCCGCTTCCCCTGGAAACCTCGTGGCTGGGAGGAGCCATGGTAAAAAAAAGAGAGCTTTACCAGGCAAGCAGACGGGTGTCACTCACACCTGCTGTGCACCCACTGGCTGGCCCAAAACCTCACAAAAATATTTCAAAAGGACGTGTGGTAAGAAACCGTAAAAAAGTTTACTTTGAATCTTATTTTCCTTTGTGACATCGACATTCTTTAATTCCATAATGCCAACTAAGAATGGACCTTTAGAACTTGAAAGCCCGATGAACCAATTGCCATGGCAAATGATCCAAGCCCATCCAGCTCGAATTTCTCATAACAACATACTGCAATCTGCATGCTGCTGCTGTGTAATATACCGAGCTGCTGACCACACCAAAGAGA